>NW_027260038.1:0-5000 GCF_045791955.1 Oncorhynchus clarkii lewisi
GTAGAGATAACACACAGGATACAGGTAGATAACACACACAGGATACAGGTATAGATAACACACAGGATACAGGTATATAAAACACAGGATACAGGTATATAAAACACACAGGATACAGGTATATAAAACACACAGGATACAGGTATATAACACACAGGATACAGGTATATAAAACACACAGGATACAGGTATATAAAACACACAGGATGCAGGTAGATAACACACAGGATACAGGTAGAGATAACACACAGGATACAGGTATATAAAACACACAGGATGCAGGTAGATAACACACAGGATACAGGTAGAGATAACACACAGGATACAGGTAGATATAACACACAGGATACAGGTATATAAAACACAGGATACAGGTAGATAAAACACACAGGATACAGGTATATAAAACACACAGGATACAGGTATATAAAACACACAGGATACAGGTATATATAACACACAGGATACAGGTAGATAACACACAGGATACAGGTAGATATAACACACAGGATACAGGTAGATAAAACACACAGGATACAGGTATATAAAACACACAGGATACAGGTAGATAAAACACACAGGATACAGGTAGATATAACACACAGGATACAGGTAGAGATAACACACAGGATACAGGTATATAACACACAGGATGCAGGTATATAAAACACACAGGATACAGGTATATAAAACACACAGGATGCAGGTAGAGATAACACACAGGATACAGGTAGAGATAACACACAGGATACAGGTAGAGATAACACACAGGATACAGGTATATAAAACACACAGGATACAGGTAGATAAAACACACAGGATACAGGTAGATAAAACACACAGGATACAGGTAGAGATAACACACAGGATGCAGGTAGAGATAACACACAGGATACAGGTAGATAAAACACACATGATACAGGTAGATAAAACACACAGGATACAGGTAGAGATAACACACAGGATACAGGTATATAAAACACACAGGATACAGGTAGATAAAACACACAGGATACAGGTAGATAACACACAGGATACAGGTAGATAACACACACAGGATGCAGGTAGAGATAACACACAGGATACAGGTAGATAACACACACAGGATACAGGTATAGATAACACACAGGATACAGGTAGATAAAACACACAGGATGCAGGTATATAAAACACACAGGATACAGGTATATAAAACACACAGGATACAGGTATATAACACACAGGATACAGGTATATAAAACACACAGGATACAGGTATATAAAACACACAGGATGCAGGTAGATAACACACAGGATGCAGGTAGATATAACACACAGGATACAGGTAGAGATAACACACAGGATACAGGTATATAAAACACACAGGATACAGGTATATAAAACACACAGGATGCAGGTAGATAACACACAGGATACAGGTAGAGATAACACACAGGATGCAGGTAGATAACACACAGGATACAGGTAGATAACACACACAGGATACAGGTAGATAACACACAGGATACAGGTAGATAAAACACACAGGATACAGGTATATAAAACACACAGGATACAGGTATATAAAACACACAGGATACAGGTAGATAAAACACACAGGATACAGGTATATAAAACACACAGGATACAGGTATATAAAACACACAGGATACAGGTAGATAAAACACACAGGATACAGGTATATAAAACACACAGGATACAGGTAGATAAAACACACAGGATACAGGTATATAAACACACAGGATACAGGTATATAAAACACACAGGATGCAGGTATATAAAACACAGGATACAGGTAGATAAAACACACAGGATACAGGTATATAAACACACAGGATGCAGGTATATAAAACACACAGGATGCAGGTATATAAAACACAGGATACAGGTAGATAAAACACACAGGATACAGGTATATAAACACACAGGATACAGGTAGAGATAACACACAGGATACAGGTAGATAAAACACACAGGATACAGGTAGATAAAACACACAGGATACAGGTAGATAAAACACACAGGATACAGGTAGATATAACACACAGGATACAGGTAGAGAAAACACACAGGATGCAGGTAGATAACACACACAGGATACAGGTATATAAAACACACAGGATACAGGTATATAAAACACACAGGATACAGGTATATAAAACACACAGGATGCAGGTAGATAACACACAGGATGCAGGTAGAGATAACACACAGGATACAGGTAGATAAAACACACAGGATACAGGTATATAAAACACACAGGATACAGGTATATAAAACACACAGGATACAGGTAGATAAAACACAGGATACAGGTACAGGTATATAAAACACACAGGATACAGGTATATAAAACACACAGGATACAGGTATATAACACACAGGATACAGGTATATAAAACACACAGGATACAGGTATATAAAACACACAGGATACAGGTAGATAACACACAGGATGCAGGTAGATATAACACACAGGATACAGGTATATAAAACACACAGGATACAGGTATATAAAACACACAGGATACAGGTAGATAAAACACACAGGATACAGGTAGATAGATAACACACAGGATACAGGTAGATATAACACACAGGATACAGGTATATAAAACACACAGGATACAGGTATATAAAACACACAGGATGCAGGTAGAGATAACACACAGGATACAGGTAGAGATAACACACAGGATACAGGTATATATAACACACAGGATACAGGTAGATAAAACACACAGGATACAGGTAGATAAAACACACAGGATACAGGTAGATAAAACACACAGGATACAGGTAGATAAAACACACAGGATACAGGTATATAAAACACACAGGATACAGGTAGATAAAACACACAGGATACAGGTATATAAAACACACAGGATACAGGTAGAGATAACAACACACAGGATACAGGTACAGAGATAACACACAGGATACAGGTATATAAAACACACAGGATACAGGTAGATAAAACACACAGGATACAGGTAGATAAAACACACAGGATACAGGTAGATAAAACACACAGGATGCAGGTAGAGATAACACACAGGATACAGGTAGATAAAACACACAGGATACAGGTAGATAAAACACACAGGATACAGGTAGATAAACACACACAGGTATATAAAACACACAGGATACAGGTAGATAAAACACACAGGATACAGGTATATATAACACACAGGATACAGGTAGATAAACACACAGGATGCAGGTAGAGATAACACACAGGATACAGGTAGATAACACACAGGATACAGGTATATAAAACACACAGGATACAGGTATATAAAACACACAGGATACATGCAGGTATAGATAACACACAGGATACAGGTATATAAAACACACAGGTAGGTATAGATAACACACAGGATACAGGTAGATATAACACACAGGATACAGGTATATAACACACAGGATACAGGTATATAAAACACACAGGATACAGGTATATAAAACACACAGGATGCAGGTAGATATATAACACACAGGATACAGGTAGAGATAACACACAGGATACAGGTATATAAAACACACAGGTATATAAAACACACAGGATACAGGTATATAAACACACACAGGATACAGGTAGATAACACACAGGATACAGGTAGATAACACACACAGGATACAGGTAGATAACACACAGGATACAGGTAGA
Source organism: Oncorhynchus clarkii lewisi (assembly GCF_045791955.1). Lineage (NCBI taxonomy): Eukaryota > Metazoa > Chordata > Actinopteri > Salmoniformes > Salmonidae > Oncorhynchus > Oncorhynchus clarkii. The sequence goes on from NW_027260038.1 coordinate 3,680, forward strand.
TAACACACACAGGATACAGGTAGATAAAACACACAGGATACAGGTATATAAACACACAGGATACAGGTATATAAAACACACAGGATACAGGTAGATAAAACACACAGGATACAGGTATATAAAACACACAGGATGCAGGTATAGATAACACACAGGATACAGGTAGAGATAACACACAGGATGCAGGTAGATAACACACACAGGATACAGGTATATAAAACACACAGGATACAGGTATATAAAACACACAGGATACAGGTAGATAAAACACACAGGATACAGGTAGAGATAACACACAGGATATCAAACACAGGATACAGGTATATAAAACACAGGATAGATAAAAACACACAGGATACAGGTAGAGTATATAACACACAGGAAAACACACAGGTAGATAAAACACAGGATACAGGTAGAGATAACACACAGGATACAGGTATATAAAACACACAGGATACAGGTAGATAAAACACACAGGATGCAGGTAGATAACACACAGGATACAGGTAGAGATAACACACAGGATACAGGTAGATAAAACACAGGATACAGGTAGAGATAACACACAGGATACAGGTATATAAAACACACAGGATACAGGTAGGTAGATATAACACACAGGATACAGGTAGATAACACACAGGATACAGGTATATAAAACACACAGGATACAGGTAGATAAAACACACAGGATACAGGTATAGATATAACACACAGGATACAGGTAGATATAACACACAGGATACAGGTATATAAAACACACAGGATACAGGTATATAAAACACACAGGATACAGGTAGATAAAACACACAGGATAGATAACACACAGAATACAGGTAGATAAAACACACAGGATAGGTATATAAAACACAGGATACAGGTAGAGATAACACACAGGATACAGGTATATAAAACACACAGGATACAGGTATATAAAACACACAGGATGCAGGTAGATAACACACAGGATACAGGTAGATATAACACACAGGATACAGGTAGAGATAACACACAGGATACAGGTATATAAACACACAGGATACAGGATAACACACAGGATATATAAAACACACAGGATGCAGGTATATAAAACACACACAGGTATATATAACACACAGGATACAGGTATATATAACACACAGGATACAGGTATATAAAACACACAGGATACAGGTAGATAACACACAGGATGCAGGTAGATATATAACACACAGGATACAGGTAGAGATAACACACAGGATACAGGTAGATATAAAACACACAGGATACAGGTATATATAAACACACAGGATACAGGTAGATAAAACACACAGGATAC
>NW_027260038.1:7500-18102 GCF_045791955.1 Oncorhynchus clarkii lewisi
AAGTGAACCTGCGTCTGTGTTTAATGTGTTTAAGTGAACCTGCGTCTGTGTTTAATGTGTTTAAGTGAACCTGCGTCTGTGTTTAATGTGTTTAAGTGAACCTGCGTCTGTGTTTAATGTGTTTAAGTGTGTCTGCGTCTGTGTTTAATGTGTTTAAGTGTGTCTGCGTCTGTGTTTAATGTGTTTAAGTGAACCTGCGTCTGTGTTTAATGTGTTTAAGTGTGTCTGCGTCTGTGTTTAATGTGTTTAAGTGTACCTGCGTCTGTGTTTAATGTGTTTAAGTGTGTCTGCGTCTGTGTTTAATGTGTTTAAGTGTGTCTGCGTCTGTGTTTAATGTGTTTAAGTGTGTCTGCGTCTGTGTTTAATGTGTTTAAGTGTGCCTGCGTCTGTGTTTAATGTGTTTAAGTGTGCCTGCGTCTGTGTTTAATGTGTTTAAGTGTGCCTGCGTTTGTGTGCCTTCATTTGCATGCGTCTGCATATGTGCATGCGTTCACACGTGTGTGTGTATCCATGCGTGTGTGCGTGTATGTGTGTAAACCCGGTGCTGGCTGGGCTAGTGTCTGGCCACCGGGCCATTGGAGCGCCACTAAGCCTGTAGGACCCAGCTCTGCTCTGGAATCCCAGGAATCAGCATGTGACTCGACTCTAACATCTGACATGTTCTCATACACATTCTAAACCTCCTCGTTTGGACTTCCATAACTCTCTGATTGAGTAACATGAAAATGGTTTAAACTAATGTGATTCCTTCTTTTCATGTAAAAATTGCAAATGTTTTGCTCAATAACACCTGCAGTCTGGAAGCAGGCACTTAGACCTCATACACATACAAGTTATACCACTAAGGTACAACACATTTGCACAGAAATAATTACACACTTGTTGTGGCGACACAACAACGGTTCAGACAAACTCAAACATTGTGTCAAATGTACTGTACATCAGTTGTACAACCTGAGTGTACACAGGGCCTAAGGCAATATATTGATGAAGGATGTATTGTGTATTGAGAATATATTGTGAAAAGCATTGATGAAAACGACATTGATATCCGACAGGTGGCATCACTCCTACGCAAAGCTCGTCCCTTAATCAGACAATGCAGAGGGAATCGTCACTCAGTCTGACGTCAGACAATGCAGAGGGAATCGTCACTCAGTCTGACGTCAGACAATGCAGAGGGAATCGTCACTCAGTCTGACGTCACAATCAGTCTGTCTGACGTCAGACAATGCAGAGGGAATCGTCCCTCAGTCTGACGTCAGACAATGCAGAGGGAATCGTCACTCAGTCTGACGTCAGACAATGCAGAGGGAATCGTCACTCAGTCTGACGTCAGACAATGCAGAGGGAATCGTCACTCAGTCTGACGTCAGACAATGCAGAGGGAATCGTCCCTCAGTCTGACGTCAGACAATGCAGAGGGAATCGTCCCTCAGTCTGACGTCAGACAATGCAGAGGGAATCGTCCCTCAGTCTGACGTCAGACAATAGTAACACTGATGTAAAGGAGCCTGACTTACCTAGTGACCAATATGTATATATTTTCTTACGATAGTGACCCTCCAGCCCAGTGTTTATACTGTATATATATATATATATATATAGGAAAGTATTCAGACCCCTCAACTCCTTCAACATTTTGTTAGGTTACAGCATTATTCAAAAATGTATGAAATCCTTTCCCCCAATACACACAATAGCCCATAATGACAAAGCAAAAACTGTTTTTTAGAAAATGTTGCTAATTTATAAAAAATAAAAACTGAAATATCATATTTACATAAGTATTCAGATCCTTTACTCAGTACTTTGTTGAAGCGCCTTTGGAAGCGATTACAAGCATGACACACCTGTATTAGGGGAGTTTCTCCCATTCTTCTCTGCAGATCCTCTCAAGCTCTGTCAGGTTGGACAGGGAGCGTTGCTGCACAGCTATTTTCAGGTCTCTCCAGAGATGTTCTATCAGGTCCAAGTCCAGGCTCTGGCAAGGCCACTCAAGGACATTCAGAGACTTGTCCCAAAGTCACTCCTGTGTTGTCTTAGCTGTGTGCTTAGGGTCGTTGTCCTGTTGGAAGATGAATTTTCACCCTAGTCTGAGGTGCTGAGCGCTCTGGAGCAGGTTTTCATCAAGGATCTCTCTGTACTTTGCTCCATTTATCTTTGCCTCACTCCTGACTAGTCTCTCAGTCTCTGTCGCTGAAAAACACCCCCACAGCATGATGCTGCCACCACCATGCTTCACCGTAAGGATGGTACCAGGTTTCCTCCAGACGTGACACTTGGCATTCAGGCCAAAGAGTTCAATCTTGATCTCATCAGAGCACAGAATCTTGTTTCTCATGGTCTGAGAGTCTTTAGGTGCCTTTTGGCAAACTCCAAGTGGGCTGTCCTGTGCCTTTTACTTAGGAGTGGCTTCCGTCTGGCCACTCTGCAATAAAGGCCTGATTGGTGGAGTGCTGCAGAGATGGTTGTCCTTCTGGAAGTTTCTCCCATATCCACAGAGGAACTCTGGAGCTCTGTCAGAGTGAACATTGGGTTCTTGGTCACCTCACAGACCAAGGCCCTTCTCCCCGATTGCTCATTTTGGTCGGACAGCCAGCTCTAGGAAGATTCTTGATGGTTCCAAACTTCTTCCATTTAAAAATGATGGAGGCCACTGTGTTCTTGAGGATCTTCAATGCTGCAGAAATGTTTTGGTACCCTTTCCCAGATCTGTGCCTCGACACAATCCTGTCTCGGAGGTCTACGGACAATTCCTTTGACCTCATGGCTTGTTTTTTGCTCTGACATGCACTGTCAACTTTGGGACCTTATATAGACAGGTGTTTGTCTTTCCAAATCATGTCCAATCAATTGAATTTACCACTGTGATCAATGGAAACAGGATGCATCTGAGCTCAATTTCGAGTCTTATACCTTATATAAATAAGGTATTTCTGTTTTTATTTTTTATAAATTTGCCATTAAAAAAAAATGTTTTTTTGCTTTGTCATTATGGGGTATTGTGTGTAGATTGCTGAGGATTAAACAAAAATGTTAAACATTTTAGAATAAGGCTGTAACAACAAAATGGCAGCTTCGTTTAATAGTACCCACAAAACATCAGTCTCAATGTTAACAGTGAAGAGGTGACTCCAGGGATGCTGGCATTCTAGGCAGAGTTGCAAAGAAAAAGCCATATATCAGACTGGCCAATAAAAATAAAAGATTAAGATGGGCAAAATAACACAGACACTGGACAGAGGAACTTAGAGCCAGATTGCACTGTTTTGTGAAGGGAGTAGTACACAGCGTTGTACAAATTTTTTTCTCGCATGGAATAGCCTTAATTTCTCAGAACAAGAATAGACTGACGAGTTTCAGAAGAAAGTTCTTTGTTTCTGGCCATTTTGAGGCTGTAATCGAACCCACAAATGCTGATGCTCTTGATACTCAACTAGTCTAAAGAAGGCCAGTTGTATTGCTTCTTTAATTAGAACAACAGTTTTCATCTGTGCTAACATAATTTCAAAAGAGTTTTCTAATGATCAATTAGCCTTTTAAAATTAGATTAGCTAACACAATGTGCCATTGGAACACAGGAGTGATGGTTGTTGATAATGGGCCTCTGTACACCTATGTATATAAAATCTGCCGTTTCCAGCTACAATAATAATTTACAACATTAACAATGTCTACACCGTATTTCTGATCAATTTGATGTTATTTCAATGGACCGAAAATGAGCTTTTCTTTCAAAAACAAGGACATTTCTAAGTGACCCCAAACTTTTGAACGGTAGTATATATATATATATATTTACCTACGATAGTGACCATCCAGACCAGTACGTATGTGAAGGCTGAGATCCAGACAGCGGACATAAAGAAGGTGAACATGAACCATTTTTTCCAGAACCGTCTCCTGCAGTCTGGAATCGTCAGGTAGAGAATCACGATGGCCGGGAGGGACAGCACCCACAGGATTCGCTTCAGGTCATTCTCTGGCATTGAGAACACACTCTTGTGGTCTGGAACACACATACACAGAGAGAGAGAGAAAACACAAGTGGTGTCAATCCCTGTTCTCATATGAAACACACAGGTGTGATTTACTTGAATAAGTTCTCACACAAATTGTGAAATTTTATGTAGAAGCCAGAGAAAGCGTTCAAGAGAAAATATGTGTGTGTGTGATTCTCAGATCTGTGTTTTGATTAGCGGCACCTCTTGCTGTGTTGTTGTTGCTTGGCAGGAAAAATGCTGCAATTTGTTCTCCTCTGTCCCCGCAAACTCCCCACTGGAGTAAATCACACACGCACGCACGCACACACACACACACACACCTTCCTCAGTCTGCATGGCATCAATGTGTCATATACCAGAGCGGTGTGTGTGTGTGTGTGTGTGTGTGTGTGTGTGCAGTAGTGTAAAGTACATAAGTAACAATACTTGTAAGTACTACTTAAGTAGTTTTTTGGGGTATCTGTACTTTACAATTTATATTTTTGAGAACTTTTGCTTTAACTTATATAAAATTATATACTTTTTACTCCATACATTTTCCCTGACACCCTAAAGTACTCGTTACATTCTGTATGATTAGCAGGACAAGACATGGTCTAATTCACACACTTATTAAGAGAACATCCCTGGTCATCCCTACTGCCTCTGATCTGGCGGACTCACTAAACACATGCTTAGTTTGTAAATGATGTCAGAGTGTTGGAGCGTGCCTCTGGCTATCTGTACATTTAAAAAACAAGAACATTGTGCCGTCTGGTTTGCTTAATATAAGTAATTTTTAATTGTATTTTTTTCGCAATTACATTTACTTTTGATTACTTAAGTATATTTAAAACCAAATACTTTAAAACTTTTACGTGACAGATAGAGTCAGCTACCCTCTGGTATCTCATTCAGGCCGTGCAGACTGAGGGAAATGTGTGAGTATCCTGAATCATCCTGGAAGATTCCGCTGTCGCTTCTAGAACGTCTGTGGACCCTCAGAGTGGTGTCAACCAATGGCTGTGTCTCGCTGTGATCCCCGGAACCTTTCCCCAGGCAAGTACAGCAGGGGCTGAACCTCCTCAGAACACACTCACTGATCCTCAGGTCAAAACACAACACTACGATGTACACCCCATAGACCAGCAACAGACAGGCTGCATCATACCTGGGGAGAGGGGAGGAGAGGAGACGGGAGGGGAGGGGAGGGGAGGGGAGGGGAAGAGATTTGAGGAAAGGAGAAGAGAGGAGGGAAGAGGAGAGTTAAATGCTAAAACGAATACAATCACTTGTACATGTACAGTGGGGCAAAAAAGTATTTAGTCAGCCACCAATTGTGCAAGTTCTCCCACTTAAAAAGATGAGAGAGGCCTGTAATTTTCATCATAGGTACACTTCAACTATGACAGACAAAATGAGAAAAAAAATCCAGAAAATCACATTGTAGGATTTTTAATGAATTTATTTGCAAATTATGGTGGAAAATAAGTATTTGGTCACCTACAAACAAGCAAGATTTCTGGCTCTCACAGACCTAACTTCTTCTTTAAGAGGCTCCTCTGTCCTCCACTCGTTACCTGTATTAATGGCACCTGTTTGAACTTGTTATCAGTATAAAATACACCTGTCCACAACCTCAAACAGTCACACTCCAAACTCCACTATGGCCAAGACCAAAGAGCTGTCAAAGGACACCAGAAACAAAATTGTAGACCTGCACCAGGCTGGGAAGACTGGATCTGCAATAGCTAAGCAGCTTGGTTTAAAGAAATCAACTGTGGGAGCAATTATTAAGAAATGGAAGACATACAAGACCACTGATAATCTCCCTCGATCTGGGGCTCCATGCAAGATCTCACCCCGTGTGGTCAAAATGATCACAAGAACGGTGAGCAAAAATCCCAGAACCACACGGGGGGACCTAGTGAATGACCTGCAGAGAGCTGGGACCAAAGTAACAAAGCCTACCATCAGTAACTGTAACGGTTTTCTGTGTGAGAAGGAAGGTCGGACCAAAATGCAGCGTGTAGATTGCGATCCATGTTTTAATAACCAAACGTAAAACACGAATCAATACAAACACTACAAAATAAAGAACGTAATGAACGTAACGAAAACCTAAACAGCCCTATCTGGTGAAAACACATAGACAGGAACAATCACCCACAAACACACAGTGAAACCCAGGCTACCTAAATATGGTTCCCAATCAGAGACAATGACGAACACCTGCCTCTGATTGAGAACCATATCAGGCCGAACATAGAACTGGACAAACTAGACATGTAACATAGAATGCCCACTCAGATCACACCCTGACCAACCAAAACATAGAAACATACAAAGCAAACTATGGTCAGGGTGTGACAGTACCCCCCCCCCCCAAGGTGCGGACTCCGGCCGCAAAACCTGAACCTATAGGGGAGGGTCTGGGTGGGCATCTGTCCGCGGTGGCGGCTCTGGCGCTGGAAGTGGACCCCACTCCATAATAGTCTTAGTCCACCTCCTTAGCGTCCCTAGATAGGTTACCCTCCTTAATGACAGCTCGGGACAGAGGGGCAGCTCGGGACAGAGGGGCAGCTCGGGACAGAGGGCAGCTCGGGCAGCTCGAAGCTCAGCACTGAGAGGAAGCTCAGCACTGAGAGGAAGCCCAGGCAGGTAGTTGGATCTAGCAGATCCTGGCTGACTGGCAGATCCTGGCCGACTGGCGGATCCTGGCCGACTGGCAGTTCTGGCAGATCCCGGCTGACTGGCGGATCTGGAAGAGTCTGGTTGACTGGCAGATCTGGAAGAGTCTGGCTGACTGGCAGATCTGGAAGAGTCTGGTAGACTGGCAGATCTGGAAGAGTCTGGTTGACTGGCAGATCTGGAAGAGTCTGTATGACTGGCAGATCTGGAAGAGTCTGGTAGACTGGCAGATCTGGAAGAGTCTGGTTGACTGGCAGCTCTGGCTGCTCCATGCTGACTGGCTGCTCCATGCTGACTGGCATCTCTGGCTGCTCCATGCTGACTAGCTGCTCTGGCTGCTCCATGCTGACTGGCTGCTCCATGCTGACTGGCTGCTCCATGCTGACTGGCGGCCCTGGCTGCTCCATGCTGACTGGCGGCCCTGGCTGCTCCATGCTGACTGGCGGAACTGGCTGCTCCATGCTGACTGGCGGCCCTGGCTGCTCCATGCTGACTGGCGGCTCTGGCTGCTCCATGCTAACTGGCGGCTCTGGCGGCTCCTTGCATACTGGCAGCTCTGGCGGCTCCTTGCAGACTGGCAGCTCTGGCGGCTCCTTGCAGACTGGCAGCTCTGGCGGCTCCTTGCAGACTGGCAGCTTTGGCGGCATCCTGCAGACTGGCAGCTCTGGCAGCTCTATGCAAACTGGCAGCTCTTTGCAGACTGGCAGCTCTATGCAGACTGGCAGCTCCTTGCAGACTGGCAGCTCCTTGCAGACTGGCAGTTCTGAACAGGCGGGAGACTCCGGCAGCGCTGTAGAGGAGGAAGGCTCTAACAGCGCTAAACAGGCGGGAGACTCCGACAGCTCTGGAGAGGAGGAAGGCTCCGGCAGCGCTGGACAGGCGAGGCGCACTGTAGGCCTGATGCGTGGTGCTGGCACTGGTGGTACTGGGCCGAGAACACGCACAGGAAGCCTGGTGCGGGGAGCTGCTACCGGAGGGCTGGAGTGTGGAGGTGGTACTGGAAAGACCGGACCGTGCAGGCGCACTGGAGCTCTTGAGCACCGAGCCTGCCCAACCTTACCTGGTTGAATGCTCACAGTCGCCCGGCCAGTGCGGCGAGGTGGAATAGCCCGCACTGGGCTATGCAGGCGAACCGGAGACACCGAGCGCAAGGCTGGTACCATGTAAGCCGGCCCAAGGAGACGCACTGGAGACCAGATGCGTAGAGCCGGCTTCATGGCATTAGGCTCGACGCTCAATCTAGCCCGACCGACACGCGGAGCTGGAATATACCGCACTGGGTTATGCACCCGCACTGGAGACACCGTGCGCACCACTGCATAACACGGTGCCTGTCCGGTCTTTCTAGCCCCCCGGTAAGCACAGGGAGTTTGCGCAGGTCTCCTACCTGGCGTAGCCATACTCCCTGTTAGCCCCCCCCCCCCAAGACATTTTTGGGGCTGCCTCTCAGGCTTCCATCCGCGTCGCCGTGCTGCCTCCTCATACCAGCGCCTCTCTGCTTTCGCCGCCTCCAGTTCCTCTTTGGGGCGGCGATATTCTCCAGGCTGTGCCCAGGGTCGTTTACCGTCCAAATCGTCCTCCCAAGTCCATTTCTCCAAGTAATGCAGCCTCTCCCACTGCTGCTGCTGCACCTGCCTCTGTTCCTTCTCCTGCTGCTGCTGCCTGTTGACACGCTGCTTGGTCCAGTTGTGGTGGGTGATTCTGTAACGGTTTTCTGTATGAGAAGGAGAGTCGGACCAAAATGCAGCGTGTAGATTGCGATCCATGTTTTAATAACCAAACGTAAAACACGAATCAATACAAACACTACAAAATAAAGAACGTAATGAACGTAACGAAAACCTAAACAGCCCTATCTGGTGAAAACACATAGACAGGAACAATCACCCACAAACACACAGTGAAACCCAGGCTACCTAAATATGGTTCCCAATCAGAGACAATGACGAACACCTGCCTCTGATTGAGAACCATATCAGGCCGAACATAGAACTGGACAAACTAGACATGTAATATAGAATGCCCACTCAGATCACACCCTGACCAACCAAAACATAGAAACATACAAAGCAAACTATGGTCAGGGTGTGACAGTAACACACTACGCCGCCAGGGACTCAAATCCTGCAGTGCCAGATGTGTCCCTCTGCTTAAGCCAGTACATGTCCAGGCCCGTCTGAAGTTTGCTAGAGAGCATTTGGATGATCCAGAAGAAGATTGGGAGAATGTCATATGGTCAGATGAAACCAAAATATAACTTTTTGGTAAAAACTCAACTCGTCGTTTTGGAGGACAAAGAATGCTGAGTTGCATCCAAAGAACACCATACCTAATGTGAAGCATGGGGGTGGAAACATCATGCTTTGGGGCTGTTTTTCTGCAAAGGGACCAGGACGACTGATCCGTGTAAAGGAAAGAATGAATGGGGCCATGTATCGTGAGATTTTGAGTGAAAACCTCCTTCCATCAGCAAGGGCATTGAAGATGAAATGTGGCTGGGTCTTTCAGCATGACAATGATCCCAAACACACCGCCCGGGCAACGAAGGAGTGGCTTCGTAAGAAGCATTTCAAGGTCCTGGAGTGGCCTAGCCAGTCTCCAGATCTCAACCCCATAGAAAATCTTTGGAGGGAGTTGAAAGTCCGTGTTGTCCAGCAACAGCCCCAAAACATCACTGCTCTAGAGGAGATCTGCATGGAGGAATGGGCCAAAATACCAGCAACAGTGTGTGAAAACCTTGTGAAGACTTACAGAAAAAGTTTGACCTCTGTCATTGCCAACAAAGGGTATATAACAAAGTATTGAGATAAACTTTGTTATTGAGCAAATACTTATTTTCCACCATAATTTGCAAATAAATTCATAAAAAATCCTACAATGTGATTTTCTGGATTTCTTTTCTCATTTTGTCTGTCATAGTTGAAGTGTACCTATGAAGAAAATTACAGGCCTCTCTCATCATTTTAAGTGGGAGAACTTGCACAATTGGTGGCTGACTAAATACTTTTTTGCCCCACTGTATATTATAACTGATTGGTTTATGACTCTGTAACCGGCAGTAATAAAATAGGAAGGTTGTGTACCCAGGAGGATTGTTGATAATTAGTTTCACAGCGCTGGGCTGTAAAGTGTTACTGCATGCTGAGATTGAGGAAGTGGAGTTGAACACAGATACTTACCAGTACACACAGGGCACTTTAACTTTATTGACAATAAATTCTCAATGACATGTAACACTTCCACTGTCCTGGAAAAGTTATACTGTTGCAAACACACACAAAAGGCACTAGCTACACCGCACACACACACACACACACACACACACACACACACACACACACACACACACACACACACACACACACACACACACACACACACACACACACACACACACACACACACTAACCTTAACCTTAACCCGAAAACCTAACCTTAACCCTAACCCTAAACCTAACACTAATTCTAACCTTAACCATAAACCTCCTAGAAATAGCATTTGACCTTGTGGGGACCAACAAAATGTCCCCCAGTTTGTGAAATGTTTGTTTGTTTACTATTCTTGTAATAGTTAAACATATCCACACACACACACACACACACACACACACACACACACACACACACACACACACACATACACACACACACACACACACACACACACACACACACACACACACACACACACACACACACACACACACACACACCTTAACCTTAACCTCAAAACCTAACCTCAACCTGAATCCTAGCTCCTAACCCTAAAACTAACCCAAGCTCCGAACACACACGCACGCACGCACGCACGCACGCACACACGCACACACACACACACACACACACACACACACACACACACACACACACACACACACACACACACACACACACACACACACACACACACACACACACACACACT
>NW_027260039.1:0-7500 GCF_045791955.1 Oncorhynchus clarkii lewisi
CCCTCGATCTGGGGCTCCACACAAGATCTCACCCCGTGGGGTCAAAATGATCACAAGAACGGTGAGCAAAAATCCCAGAACCACACGGGGGGACCTAGTGAATGACCTGCAGAGAGCTGGGACCAAAGTAACAAAGCCTACCATCAGTAACACACTACGCCGCCAGGGACTCAAATCCTGCAGTGCCAGACGTGTCCCCCTGCTTAAGCCAGTACATGTCCAGGCCCGTCTCAAGTTTGCTAGAGAGCATTTGGATGATCCAGAAGAAGATTGGGAGAATGACATATGGTCAGATGAAACCAAAATATAACTTTTTGGTAAAAACTCAACTCGTCGTGTTTGGAGGACAAAGAATGCTGAGTTGCATCCAAAGAACACCATACCTACTGTGAAGCAGGATGGTGGAAACATCATGCTTGGGGCTGTTATTCTGCAAAGGGACCAGGACGACTGATCCGTGTAAAGGAAAGAATGAATGGGGCCATGTATCGTGAGATTTTGAGTGAAAACCTCCTTCTATCAGCAAGGGCATTGAAGATGAAACGTGGCTGGGTCTTTCAGCATGACAATGATCCCAAACACACCGCCCGGGCAACGAAGGAGTGGCTTAGTAAGAAGCATTTCAAGGTCCTGGAGTGGCCTAGCCAGTCTCCAGATCTCAACCCCATAGAAAATCTTTGGAGGGAGTTGAAAGTCCGTGTTGCCCAGCAACAGCCCCAAAACATCACTGCTCTAGAGGAGATCTGCATGGAGGAATGGGCCAAAATACCAGCAACAGCGTGTGAAAACCTTGTGAAGACTTACAGAAAAGGGTATACAAAAAAGTATTGAGATAAACTTTTGTTATTGACCAAATACTTATTTTCCATTTGCAAATAAAATCATTAAAAATCCTACAATGTGATTTTGGGGAATTTTTACAGGCGTCTCTCATCTTTTTAAGTGGGAGAACTTGCACAATTGGTGGCTGAGTAAATAATTTTTGCCCCACTGTATGTTCTGGCCAAACCCATTGGTTTCTGGACCAGAAGGCTCAGGATGTGTTAGCATTTGGTGAAGGGTCAGGGATGTACTCAGATCCACACTCATTGTGGAGAAGGAACTTACATCCATGGGCATGGCGTAGCCTTTGACCAGTCAAGGAGTCTTGGTAGCTAGGCAACTACTTACTCACACCAACACTACAATACATCTTGACCATCAGCCTACACTGCAAAGATCCAGACAATAACATGTTTTGTTGTTTTTCAAGCTTCAAACTGAAGACATGCCCAGTAATGGCGGCTGTCAGAGGTCATGGAAGCAGGTTGAAGCTGTGGCTTGGGTCAACCATCAACCCTCAGGTGACTTGTTGGCACTTTAACGAAGCATGAAAATGGCCCCCGCAAGCTCTCAGAAGGCTCCTGTGACCCGAGTATTGATTATATTATGGGAAAGCTTGGAGGACAAGAGTGACTAAGCTCTTTTCTCAGGTCCAGTGGGCGGCCATTTTGGAACGCTTCTCTCTGTCTCTGTAGATTCTGGAGACACTCACACGGTACATTCCTTCTTGGCATCACCCCAGAAAAAGCAGGCTGGACTTGAGGGTTCAATCGTCCTTCATAGTCGAAGTTGGTGAATTAAGGATGAACAACAGACAGTTAAATGACTGAATTGATGGAAAAAGACTCCTTGAGATTGCTGTACTAAACCTTTTGCCATCGTTTCATATGACATTTTCCAAAGACTGAGCACCGTTTTTGCAGTTCATTATATTACTGTTAATAAAAGATGTAGGTTTGATAGGTATTATACAGGTCTACAGGGTTCTGTACTTTAATATATCAACCTTTTGACAAAATATCACATGCTAAATGAACACACGGTTCTGTCAAGTTGTTAGCTAGCTAGCGCTTTGAGAAGTGTTACATGGGCATACAGTGTCTTCTTCCATGAAGTTGTGCCTTCTTGTCCCTTTTCTCTGGAACAGGAGCCACTCCTTCTTGTAAGAAGCCGTGTGGCCCATGTTAGAAGCTATAGCTGTGGCTGATATATGAAAGACTGTAGCAGTGTCTGGTGTAGGGAAATGGAGGAAAGGATTTAGTGGTGATTTAACAGCCTTGTGCCTTGGCAGAACGCCATGTCTCTGAGGGTCAGGAGTTGAAATTGAGAGATGAGACCACTTTTACTTCCAGCCTCTGCTGCTGCTGCAGAGTGCATTCACTCTCTCTGACACACACACACACACACACACACACACACACACACACACACACACACACACACACACACACACACACTCACACACACTTTGATATCACAAACACACTTTCATACACTTAAGTTTTCCATTAGATATAATGATGGGACAGACATTGCACAGAGTATGATGTGTTGAAGTATCATTGGTCAGAGTAGAGGCCGTTGATATTGCTGTTGTCTACCACAGGGACAAAGTGATAGGAGATCAGTGTGTGGTCAGCAGATGATAGAAAAGTGTAATAATGCCTGAAAGACTTAGAAGCTGGCACAGGGGTTGTGTCATTATTCTATTCTATTCTCTCTGCCTTCTGTATTTGCTATTGACTTCTTACATGAGTCATACATCCACAATCTAAAGAGGCTCCATACCCACATTCAAGTCAACACACACACACACACACACACACACACACACACACACACACACACACACACACACACACAGAGACACACATACATAGGCAAATAAGCATACACACACACACACGGTGACAGCGCACACACTGACCTGAAGGGCATTTCCTTCCTGGGCTGTGTTCAGTACGTTTGTACGTTCTGGAATGTTCAATTGAATGGAAACAGAAATGGTGCTGTACTGAATGACCAGCTGAAAAATGGGGAGATTTCCTACAAAGTTCTATACATTTTTGAATATTGCTGAATTTCGATTTAATGTCTGGATTCCGTGATTCCGTCCGCGTTCTCTGCAACAAGGATTTTCTAGGGCCCTAGTACATTACATTTTTGTGTGACAGTGATTTCTGTGCATACAAGATTACTTTGTTTGTGTATTTCCTTGTTCCTTTCCTTGTTGTCTTTGCCCTATGACTCTGTAGAAAGGAAGGAGGAGTGAATACCATAAACAGATCGAGAGATGGAGGAATAGAGTGAGCGAGGCATGAAAATCTGATTGGGATCAGATGTGTCAAATAAAATAAAATGTTATTTGTCACATGCTTCATAAACAACAGGTGAAATGCTTACTTATGGACCCTTCCCAACAATACAGAGAGAACATCCTAACCCTCACTCTAAAACCTAACCCTCACTCTAAAACCTAACCCTCACTCTAAAACCTAACCCTAACTCTAAAACCTAACCCTAACTCTAAAACCTAACCCTAACTCTAAAACCTAACCCTAACTCTAAAACCTAACCCTAACTCTAAAACCTAACCCTCACTCTAAAACCTAACCCTAACTCTAAAACCTAACCCTAACTCTAAAACCTAACCCTAACTCGAAAACCTAACCCTAACTCTAAAACCTACCCCTCACTCTAAAACCTAACCCTAACTCTAAAACCTAACCCTAACTCTAAAACCTAACCCTCACTCTAAAACCTAACCCTAACTCTAAAACCTAACCCTAACTCTAAAACCTAACCCTAACTCTAAAACCTAACCCTCACTCTAAAACCTAACCCTCACTCTAAAACCTAACCCTAACTCTAAAACCTAACCCTAACTCTAAAACCTAACCCTAACTCTAAAACCTACCCCTCACTCTAAAACCTAACCCTAACTCTAAAACCTAACCCTAACTCTAAAACCTAACCCTAACTCTAAAACCTAACCCTAACTCTAAAACCTAACCCTAACTCTAAAACCTAACCCTAACTCCAAAACCTAAGCCTAACCATTAAGCCTAAAACAGTATTTTAACCAATTCTGAACATGAAAAATTCCTGACTTTCAAAAATGTTCTTGTTTTTCTACCTTGTCAAGACATTCTGGTCACTTGTCAGGACATTCTGGTCACTTGTCAGGACATTCTGCTCACTTGTCAGGACATTCTGGTCACTTGTCAGGACATTCTGCTCACTTGTCAGGACATTCTGGTCACTTGTCAGGACATTCTGCTCACTTGTCAGGACATTCTGGACCTGATAACGTAGGAAAACATGTACACACAGCTTCATACACAGCTTCACACACGCACACACACACACACAGCTGGCACATGGGTTGTGTCATACATCTAGTGACACACACACACACCCATTAACAGACCTCAGGACTCCTCACTGTATTTAATGGGGTCGTTAGCGTGTCCTTGGAGACGAAATGGACTGTGACGGCAGAGACACTAAATTAAATAATCCCCAGCATGAATTACATTGGGAAATGTGTGTGTGTGTGTGTGTGTGTGTGTGTGTGTGTGTGTGTGTGTGTGTGTGCGTACATGCATCTGCAAATGTGTGTGAGTTTATTGAATGTGTATGTGTGTGCATGCGTGCGTCTGAAAATGTGTATGTGTGTTTTGTGCGTTGCAGCACCACAGAACAGATTACTTGGCCACGGGCATCTCTTCCCCGAGGACAGTGTTCTATGGATTTTAAAAATTATCAAAAAGCTCTTTCATCAGCCAATGGTTTTATCATTAACAGCATGTCTGTGTCTGTGCGTTTCTGCACACAGTCGATAGTTTAGATTGGTGATAACAAAAGGCTTCTCTATTGAACTATTCAGGACCAGGTCTCTATTCAGGACCAGGTTTCTATTCAGGACCAGTTCTCTATTCAGGACCAGTTCTCTATTCAGGACCAGGTCTCTATTCAGGACCAGTTCTCTATTCAGGACCAGTTCTCTATTCAGGACCAGTTCTCTATTCAGGACCAGGTCTCTATTCAGGACCAGTTCTCTATTCAGGACCAGGTCTCTATTCAGGACCAGTTCTCTATTCAGGACCAGCTCTCTATTCAGGACCAGTTCTCTATTCAGGACCAGGTCTCTATTCAGGACCAGTTCTCTATTCAGGACCAGCTCTCTATTCAGGACCAGTTCTCTATTCAGGACCAGGTCTCTATTCAGGACCAGGTCTCTATTCAGGACCAGTTCTCTATTCAGGACCAGGTCTCTATTCAGGACCAGCTCTCTATTCAGGACCAGTTCTCTATTCAGGACCAGCTCTCTATTCAGGACCAGCTCTCTATTCAGGACCAGGTCTCTATTCAGGACCAGTTCTCTATTCAGGACCAGTTCTCTATTCAGGACCAGTTCTCTATTCAGGACCAGTTCTCTATTCAGGACCAGCTCTCTATTCAGGACCAGGTATCTATTCAAATGCAAAAAGTCTAAAGCATGTTTCAGAATACCTTCATATGTTAGGCATTGGAAAGTACATCGAGTTTGTTTGACGATCATGACGCACAAAGTGGAATCTCATTCACACCGACGGAGCGAATATGGTGAACCCTACGGTTCTGTGACGATGAGATTTCACACAGAACGAACTGTCTGGCTGCACTTGCAGATTATTTCCTATTTAGCAGTAATCTTAGGAACCATCTAGTGGAGCCCATACCCACCAATTCAATGCAAACACAAACATCATTCATTTGAACAGAGCAATGTGAACGGGATTACACGTCTCCCTTCTTTTATATACAGTGTCTACATTATTTCTACAGTCCAGTTCCTTTTATATACAGTGTCTACATTATTTCTACAGTCCTGTTCCTTTTATATACAGTGTCTACATTATTTCTACAGTCCAGTTCCTTTTATATACAGTGTCTACATTATTTATACAGTCCTGTTCCTTTTATATACAGTGTCTACATTATTTCTACAGTCCTGTTCCTTTTATATACAGTGTCTACATTATTTCTACAGTCCAGTTCCTTTTATATACAGTGTCTACATTATTTCTATTGTCCAGTTCCTTTTATATACAGTGTCTACATTATTTCTATTGTCCAGTTCCTTTTATATACAGTGTCTACATTATTTCTATTGTCCAGTTCCTTTTATATACAGTGTCTACATTATTTCTATTGTCCAGTTCCTTTTATATACAGTGTCTACATTATTTATATTGTCCAGTTCCTTTTATATACAGTGTCTACATTATTTCTACAGTCCTGTTCCTTTTATATACAGTGTCTACATTATTTATATTGTCCAGTTCGTTTTATATACAGTGTCTACATTATTTCTATTGTCCAGTTCCTTTTATATACAGTGTCTACATTATTTCTACAGTCCAGTTCGTTTTATATACAGTGTCTACATTATTTATATTGTCCAGTTCCTTTTATATACAGTGTCTACATTATTTCTACAGTCCAGTTCCTTTTATATACAGTGTCTACATTATTTCTATTGTCCAGTTCCTTTTATATACAGTGTCTACATTATTTCTACAGTCCTGTTCCTTTTATATACAGTGTCTACATTATTTCTATTGTCCAGTTCCTTTTATATACAGTGTCTACATTATTTCTATTGTCCTGTTCCTTTTATATACAGTGTCTACATTATTTCTATTGTCCAGTTCCTTTTATATACAGTGTCTACATTATTTCTACAGTCCAGTTCGTTTTATATACAGTGTCTACATTATTTCTATTGTCCAGTTCCTTTTATATACAGTGTCTACATTATTTCTATTGTCCAGTTCCTTTTATATACAGTGTCTACATTATTTCTATTGTCCAGTTCCTTTTATATACAGTGTCTACATTATTTCTACAGTCCTGTTCCTTTTATATACAGTGTCTACATTATTTCTATTGTCCAGTTCCTTTTATATACAGTGTCTACATTATTTCTATTGTCCAGTTCCTTTTATATACAGTGTCTACATTATTTCTACAGTCCAGTTCGTTTTATATACAGTGTCTACATTATTTCTATTGTCCAGTTCCTTTTATATACAGTGTCTACATTATTTCTATTGTCCAGTTCCTTTTATATACAGTGTCTACATTATTTCTACAGTCCAGTTCGTTTTATATACAGTGTCTACATTATTTCTATTGTCCAGTTCCTTTTATATACAGTGTCTACATTATTTCTATTGTCCAGTTCCTTTTATATACAGTGTCTACATTATTTCTATTGTCCTGTTCCTTTTATATACAGTGTCTACATTATTTCTATTGTCCAGTTCCTTTTATATACAGTGTCTACATTATTTCTATTGTCCAGTTCCTTTTATATACAGTGTCTACATTATTTCTATTGTCCTGTTCCTTTTATATACAGTGTCTACATTATTTCTACAGTCCTGTTCCTTTTATATACAGTGTCTACATTATTTCTACAGTCCAGTTCGTTTTATATACAGTGTCTACATTATTTCTATTGTCCAGTTCCTTTTATATACAGTGTCTACATTATTTCTATTGTCCAGTTCCTTTTATATACAGTGTCTACATTATTTCTATTGTCCTGTTCCTTTTATATACAGTGTCTACATTATTTCTATTGTCCAGTTCCTTTTATATACAGTGTCTACATTATTTCTATTGTCC
>NW_027260039.1:12500-18071 GCF_045791955.1 Oncorhynchus clarkii lewisi
TCTCGTCCTCCTATCCGCACAATGATGTGGCCAGCTGTCATTAGCCGTTGTCCTTGTTTATGTTGTCGTTTATCCAGTCGACCATGTCTTATGTCTGCTCCCTCTCTCCTGGCACTGTCCTCTCACTTTCATCCTCTCCTATCTCTCACACATCTCTGGTTCATCAGTCATGCACGATGGGGTGAGGAGGGAATAGCAGTTCTACAACTTTCCAGGGCAGTGGATTCAAACAAGAACCCCATTCTACTATGTGGGAGTACGGGCCGGCGTAGCGATGAGAGACACTGGACAGACACTGGACAGGCTGGCATTTAACAGGCATTCTGTCTGTTGATCAAAGACTGGGGAGAGGACCACGGCACTGGGCGCTAATGGGACCACTGGAGGAATGGGAATGAAATAGGGTTTTCATGAGTTGGACTCCAGTCAAGACTGTGCTGGCAGCGGCTGGTTCTGATTTGATTGACTCACGGTTACATTAGTGTGGTTGTACAGGGAGGAATTTCATTACTTTTATTGCATGTGGACTAAATAAGTAATACGAGCAGTAAATATTGAGCAGTAAACATATGCTGCACATGAAGAGGTATTTACAGTACACACAGTATGCTCTGTTGAACACAGTGAATAAAAAGACACATTTCTATCATGGCTCTGTTGACTTATCAAGTATGATGAATGGAACAGTTTTAGAACAGTCTCTCTCATTCTCACTCTCTCTCTGTCCCCTATAACCACCCTTTGATGAATCCCTGATGATTTCTGTTCACATGAGAGGACCCCATTCAACCAGGATGAAACCCTGAGAAGCAGTGTTGTTAGACCTCTATACTGATTGACAGGGGAGCCCTGTTTCCAGTTGAACTTGGTGTGCTTGTTAGGGAGACCTGACCACTACATGACCACTCTGACCGGTCCCCCTGACCCATGGATCGGTCATAGTAGAGCGGAATGGGCATACCTGGTCAAGGACCTGGCCTCCATGGTCTAGTCGGACGTCATGGTTCTTAAAGGGACAGTAGTATTGGCACTGAATGATAACAACACGGCTGAACCAAATATCCTTTGTTATTTAGATATAGTTTTAATTATATTGAGATAAAACAACATTTTAGTGAGCTGTTTAAAAACTATAGCAGATTAAAATGGAAGAGTATAACAACGACAACTAGTCAATCATCAAATAGAATTGGAATATGAGCATGAGTAACACACGTTACAGTACATACAGTAGCTACATATACACTATTAGAGAAAAAGGAACCTGAAAGAGTTCTTGAAGGGTTCTTCAGCTGTCCCCATATCGAGAAGCCTTTGAAGAACCCTTTTTGGTTTCAGGTAGAACCCTTTTGATTCTAGGATTCTACAGAGGATTCTACAGTACATGGATCCCCAAAATGGTTCTTCTACCTGGAACCACAGAGTGTTCTACCTGGAACCAAAATGGGTTATCTTATGGAGACAGCTGAATAACCCTTTTGGAACTCTTTTTTAAAAACTTTCCCACAGTTCACCTAAACAGTTCCACTGAGATACATGTTTAATTGGTCACTGGAAAAGGGGTTGTTTGGAAATGTATGGAAGCATGCAAAACTGTGTCCTATTCTGAAAGACTGCAAAGAACCCATTACTCCTGCCAATAGTCGACCAATTAGTCTACTCTCTACACTCAATAAGATATTGGAGGGTATTGTGAGTAGACAAATGTGGGAGTATATTGAAATTATCTGATCTGATTACAGCCAATCAGCATGCTTATCGCAAAAACCATTCCACTACCACTGCATTGGTTGACATGACTGACCAGTGGCTCAATGCTATGGATAATGGCAGGTTTGTAGGTGTACTATTTTTAGATTTCAGTGCAGCATTTGATTTAGTGGATCATGAAATTATTTTGACAAAATGAATGCATTATGGTTTCAAGGAGGTAGCATTGAATTGGGTACAGTCATATCTAACTGACAGGAAACAGTCTACCTATATCAATGGTTCATTTTCTTCCCCTAATGTGTTAAACTGTGGAATACCGCAGGGCAGCTGCCTTGGGCCACTTCTCTACTTAATATACACCAACGACCTTCCCTGTGCCTTGGTTGAAACTCAAGCTACTATATTTGCAGATGATACTACAATTTATGCAGCAAGACAATCAGTTCAACAGGTCCAGCAAGCTTTGCAAGGAGATTTGGAGATTATCAGGAAATGGGTTTGCCAAAACAAACTTGCTTTAAACACCAAGAAAACCAAAGTTATGTTGGTCTGTTCAACTAGGAAAAGGCCAAAACAGCATGGGATACAATTAAGTATGGGAGGAGTACAAATTGAAGAAGTGGCAGAAACCAAACTACTGGGAGTGCAGCTAGACAACTGCTTATCATGGTCGTCTCAAATAACTAATCTATGTAAAAAAAAATATTAAAACAACATGCATAATCAGAAGGATAGCTAAATATTTACCAGGGAAAATCCTTCAGCAAATAACACAGGCATTGGTTGAGAGTCAAGTGAACTATTGTTCTAGTGAAGTTAGGAGGCTGCAGAATGCACAGAATAAAGCAGCAAGGATTGTTTTAAGGCGGAGATATGGTTCTTCTGTTGCAGTCATGCGCAGTGTTCTTGGTTGGTCATCAATCGACAAGATAATTGAAAAAAACATGCTTATCTTATTTTATAATATACATCATTTAAAACGGCCAAGTTCTATTCACAATGGTATTCAGTTGGTAAGAGACAGACATTCCGTAAACACTAGGAATAGATTGTCCACCATCTATGTGTTATCCAGACAGAAAAAAGAAATGGGCAAAAGAACATTTCGATTTAGAGCTATAAAGAAATGGAATAAATTAACTGAGCAAACTAGAAACCTTTCAATATATAAGTTTAAACATTATTTAAAAACAATTTAAATATAGTACATAGAAATGTTGTGGGACTATAGTAGATGAAGAATCAATATTTTTTTAGATTGAGTATTTATTGGGTCATTATGCAAGTGTATTATGTATGTTTGTAATAGTGTGTTATATGTGAAAGTGTATTTGTATTATAAATTGTATTTTAATGTTAAGGACTCTTGGAAGATTAGTCCAAGGGACTAAAAGAGTCCTAAAACAGTAGTAATAGATAGGGCCATGAGAATCACTCAGTGCAGGCATTTTACATTTTTAAAGCATGAAACACACCAAGAATCTCACTGCCGATAGACTGCCGATAGGTACTTATCACAGTGGGAGGCTGTTGCTTCTCTTGTTAGAACAAAAGTGGTACCAGTAGAGACAAATCTACCGATTGTACTTGTAGAATCGCAATGCTTGTCAGTGGCCAATAACTTGACTTTGAGCCAATCAGAGAGCACGAATCCCCACGTGGGGAGGCAAAAGTAGGCTACATCCACAGATGAGCCAGTCACACTTCATATGCAATGTAGCCTTGGGTATGGTAGCTAGCTAAGTGTACAGACACAATGCACACAACACTAAAGACTTCCTCTAAGCTAGCTAACTATTGTAGCTAGTATTGATATTATCATTAAATCACAATGGATTAGCTAGTTAGCATGAAACAGCTGCCTTTGTTAGCTGCTGAGTTAGCTAGCTAGTTATGTCACAGATAGAACAATGAGACAGATATTTCACTGGATGTATAAATGTGAAGCATCCGGTTGGCATTTCCACTGATCACCAAATATGGTAGTGAGAGGAAGCCCACAGAGGGACAAGATGGAGCGAGGTAGATTTTGGCCGACATTCTACATTCTCATCGATTAAACAATTGATCTCAATACAGTTTTCTATTCCCAAAACTAGAATCTGTTATGAACAGATTGGACTATGTTTTGTAAACTTTAAAAAATGTGCGCAGTTTAGAAGGAGTGCAAAGGCAAATTGAGTTAACGCACTTCAGAGTAGGCGTCCCCTAACAGAAATATGCAGATGCATACTAGAACGCACCAATAGGATAGCGCTAGCGCGTACTTGGCTCTGCCCACCTCCTTGCCTGTTCTGCCCACTATGACCCATTGGAAACGACAAGCTGTGGTCTATCTTAGTTTAGTTGTGAAAATCTTTGGCTATGTTGCGCTACCTAGTGAATATGCTAACGTTAGCTAGCTAGCTAAACATTTGACTATGGGCTGGCACTGGCAGTATGGGATTATGGAGAGGGAATTATATTGTTTCTTCGTCATCTTGCTAGGTAGTTATCTAACTGTGGCCATCAGGCTAGTATCAACAAGGGCTTTCTACAAAATAGCAACATTAGCGCAGAATACTTGGAATCTAGACCATAAGCAATAAGCATGGATATGCACCTTCTGGTTTGGAGTATTTTAACAAGGCTGGCTGATTACTTCAAAGGTCTTTGCAGTTTGAACACAAAAGTGATTGACTGCGGACACAAACGTTTGACAATCCTACCGGTGTGTCTGAGTTTTAAGGGGAAAGTCACAAAGGTGAGCGCATGCCCATGTGCACACACACACACACACAGGTACGTGTATTAACACACACACACACACACAGGTACGTGTATTAACACACACACACGTACACACACACACACACAAGCACATTCATATCACAAGCATCATTAGGTAAAAGGACATCAGGGCAGAGCCTCACACTTCATTGGACATAGTGTGTTTGTATGTGTGTGTTTGCGTGAATGTGCGTGCATGTGTGTGTGCATGTGTGTGTTCTCCCCCTCAACCTTCCCCTAGCACACAGGAGTACAGTAGTAAAAATAGCTCTCTCTCTCAGCCCACTGGCTGCAGTCTGAGCAGCAGCAGCTGGAAGAGGCCCACTCTTCTCCCCAATCTTCCTTTCTCACTCTCCCTAGCCCTCTCTCTTTCCCCTCCCCAAATCTCTCTCCTTCCTATCTCCTTACTTCTCTGCTCCTTCCCTTCCCCATTTCTCTCCTCCCCCTCTCTCCTGCTCGCTTTCTCTCTTTCTCTCGCTCTCTCTCTCTTTCTCGTTCCCCCTCCCTCCTGCTCTCCCTCTCTCTCTCTCTCTCTTTCTCCTTCCCCCTCCCTCCTGCTCTCCCTCTCTCTATCTCTCGCTCTCTCTCTCTTTCTCCTTCCCCCTCCCTCCTGCTCTCCCTCTCTATCTCTCTCTCTCTCTCTCTTTCTCCTTCCCCCTCCCTCCTGCTCTCCCTCTCTCTATCTCTCCTAGCAGAGTGCACCGTCATTGTTGCTCCTACCATCAGAGAACAGCAAGGGGATCAGGTTGCTGATGCTAAACATGGGGAAAGTGTTTCTGTCTTTTTAGCATTTAGGCTACTATTTAGGCTATCTATTCTCTTTATGCAACACTCACATCTGTCTGGCCTATCATCTATCACCACGGAGATACATCCCATCCATCTGAGGATACACGTCTACCCCTCAGCCCTCGCTCATAAATCATCTGTCTGGCCTATCATCTATCACCACGGAGATACATCCCATCCATCTGAGGATACATGTCTAGCCCTCAGCCCTCGCTCATAAATCATCTGTCTGGCCTATCATCTATCACCACGGAGATACATCCCATCCATCTGAGGATACACGTCTAGCCCTCAGCCCTT
>NW_027260040.1:0-18062 GCF_045791955.1 Oncorhynchus clarkii lewisi
TTAATTTCTTCCAAAATTAACTTCTTGATTCTACTTGAGACGCATATGTCTCAACTAGGCACCTGGAAATGCAAATGCGCTACGCTAAATGCTAAATGTACTCGTTAAAACTCAAACCTTGATCAAAATTCACAAGCAGGGTATTGAATTAAAGCTACACTCGTTGTGAACCTAGCCAACAAGTCAGATTTTTAAAATGCTTTTCAGCGAAAGCATGAGAAGCTATTATCTGATAGCATGCAACACCCCAAAATGCCTGAATGCGATGTAAACAAAGATATAGCTTAGCCGGCGCAACACAAAACGCAGAAATAAAATATAAAACATTCATTACCTTTGACAAGCTTCTTTCTTGGCACTCCTATATGCCCCATAAACATCACTATTGGGTCTTTTTTTAGTTTAAATCGGTCCATATATACCCAAAATAGCTTTCTATGGAAGCTGTGTCATTCAGAAAAAAACATCGTTTTTTAACGCTGCGTCATTTTTTAAAATTAAAAAAGTCGACGATAAACTTTCACAAAACACTTCGAAATCCTTTTGTAATCCAACTTTAGGTATTAGTAAACGTTTATAATCTATCAAAATGATTACAGGGCGATGTATATTCAATAGCTCCTCGTCGTCAAATCAATGGCTGCCAATGTCCACATTGAAAAGATCCTGGTGGAGACCGGAAGAAACGGAATCCAGATAGTTGGATTTTCCAACAAAAAATTCCATTGAAAATGACGACAATGGCGACATCGTGTGGAATTTGTATGAATTGCATGCAGGTCGATATTAAATTTTGTCCCCTTTTAACAACCCATGAAAGTGACTTATGGAAATTATTTTTAGCTTTCAGAGAGCAGTTTTTCTTGCGTTTTTCAATGAAACACACAATCTGTTATAGTCACAGCCGTGATTTAACCAGTTTTAGAAACTTCAGAGTGTTTTCTATCCACACATACTAATCATATGCATATACTATATTCCTGGCATGAGTAGCAGGACGCTGAAAAGTTGCGCGATTTTTAACAGAATGTTCGAAAAAGGAAGGGGTAGACTTAAGAGGTTTTAAGGAGCAGTGAAAGAGAGCTATATTCCATAGTGTGTGTGTGTGTGTGTGTACACGGTACCAGTCAAAAGTTTGGACACCTACTCATTCAAAGGTTTTTCTTTATTTTTACTCTTTTCCACATTGTAGAATAATAGTGAAGACATCAAAACTATGAAATAACACACATGGAAACATGTATTTACCAAAAAAGTGTTAATCAAATCAAAATATATTTGAAATTCTTCAAATAGCCACCATTTGCCTTGATGACAGCTTTGCACACACTTGGCATTCTCTCAACCAGCATCACCTGGAATGCTTCTCCAACAGTCTTGAAGGAGTTCCCAAATATGCTGAGCACTTGTCGGCTGCTTTTCCTTCACTCCCCGCCCGACTCATCCCAAACCATCTCAATCAGGTTGAGGTCGGAGGATTGTGGAGGCCAGGTCATCTGATGCAGCACTCCATCACTCTCCTTTGTAAAATAGCCCTTACATAGCCTGTAGGTGTGTTAGGTTATTTTCCTGTTGAAAAACAAATGATAGCCCCACTAAGCCAAAACCAGATGGGATGGCGTATCGCTGCAGAATGCTGCGGTAACCATGCTGGTTTAGTGTGCCTTGAATTCTAAATAAATCACAGATCACATCATTATTTGGGATTTCTGAGGCTGGTAACTCTAATGAACTTATCCTCTGTCGCAGAAGTAACTCTGGGTCTTCCATTCCTGTGGTAGTCCTCATGAGAGCCAGTTTCTTCACAGCACTTGATGGTTTTTGTGACTGCACTTAAACTTTCAAGGTTCTTGAAATGTTCCTTATTGACTGACCTACATGTATTAAAGTAATGATGGGTTGTTCTTGCCATAATATGGACTTAGCCCTATTTGGCAAAAGACCATCTTCTGTATAGCCCCCTACATTGTCACAACACAACTGATTGGCTCAAACGCATTAAGGAGGAAAGAAATTCCACAAATTAACTTTGAAGGCACACCTGTTAATTGAAATGCATGTGAGAGAATGCCAACAGTGTGCAAAGCTGTCATTGAGGCAAATGGTGGCTGTTCGAAGCATCTCAAATATGAAATCTATTTTGATTTAACACTTTTGTGGTTACTACATGATTCCATATGTGTTATTACATAGTTTTAATGTCTTTACTATTATTCTTCAATGTAGAAAATAGTAAAAAATAAAGAAAAACCTTTTGAATGATTAGGTGTTCTAAAACTTGTGTACAGTACATGTTAAAAGTTTGGACACACCTACTCATTCAAGGGTTTTTCTTTATTTTTACTATTTTCTACATTGTTGAAAATTCTTTTTTAATCTTCAACATAGAAATGCTACCAAAACATTTCATTGAAACTTGTTACAAATGATGGAGTCACGCATGATTCACCGGACAATATTTTGAAAGAGGAAGTAAAGTTCTAATTTCAGTCTCCTCCATCTCCACTAACTGAAGCTAATTGTATAGATTTTTGTCCTATTAATAATGAAACATTTACATCTACAGAAAGACTCATGTGAAGGCCAAATTACAGAGGAGGAACTTCTTGATGCAATTAAAGCCTTTAAGTCTGGGAAAATTCCAGGTCATAATGTCATACCAGTGAAAGTGTACCAAACCTTTTTTTATATACTCAGAGGACCATTATTAGCATGTTTTAAACACTCCTTTATAAACAGTAGATTATCAGACACGCAACAAGAAGGTCTGATTTCATTATTACTGAAACAGGATCCAAGTGTTGTGTATATATAAAGATCCAGTCCATTTAAAAAAAGACAACTGGAGGCCTCTTACACTTCAGTGTTGTGATGCAAATTTCTAGCTAAATGCTTGGTGCATAGAATTGAAAAGGTATTGTCAGATATTATTCATCCTAATCAAACAGGTTTTTTACATGGACGATACATTGGCGATTAATGTAAGACAAGTACTGGAAACAATAGAATACTACGAAATATCGTGGAAACCAGGCCTGGTTTTCATGGCTGACTTTGAAAAGGCTTTTGATAAAGTACAACTGGAGTTTACATATAAATGTCTAGAATATTTCCACTTTGGAGAATCTCTTATAAAATGGGTTAACTTCTTGCATCGAGCATTCCCGTATTCGGGAGCGTAATCATAGCCTCAAGCTCATTAGCATAACGCAACGTTAACTATTCATGAAAATCGCAAATGAAATTAAATAAATATATTGGCTCACAAGCTTAGCCTTTTGTTAACAACACTGTCATATCAGATTCAAAATATGCTTTTCAACCATAGCTACACAAGCATTTGTGTAAGAGTATTGATAGCTAGCATAGCATTAAGCCTAGCATTCAGCAGGCAACATTTTCACAAAAACAAGAAAAGCATTCAAATAAAATAATTTACCTTTGAAGAATTTCGGATGTTTTCAATGAGGAGACTCTCAGTTAGATAGCAAATGTTCAGTTTTTCCAAAAATATTATTTGTGTAGGAGAAATCGCTCCGTTTTGTTCATCACGTTTGGCTAAGAAAAAAAAACGAAAATTCAGTCATTACAACGCCAAACTTTTTCCCAAATTAACTCCATAATATCGACAGAAACATGGCAAACGTTGTTTAGAATCAATCCTCAAGGTGTTTTTCACATATCTATTCGATGATAAGTCATTTGTGGCAGGTGGGTTTCTCCTCTGAAGCAAATGGAAAAATTCACGCAGCTGGAGATTACACAATAATTGCAACGGAGGACACCAAGCGAGCACCTGGTAAATGTAGTCTCTTATGGTCAATCTTCCAATGATATGCCTACAAATACGTCACAATGCTGCAGACACCTTGGGGAAACGACAGAAGGTGTAGGCTCATTCCTTGCGCATTCACAGCCATGTAAGGAGACATTGGAACACAGCGTCTTCAAAATCTGGGGCATTTCCTGTTTGGAATTTCATCTTGGTTTCGCCTGTAGCATCAGTTCTGTGGCACTCAGTTTTGGAAACGTCAGAGTGTTTTCTTTCCAAAGCTGTCAATTATATGCATAGTCAAGCATCTTTTCGTGACAAAATGTCTTGTTTAAAACGGGAACCTTTTTGTATCCAAAAATTAAAAGAGCGCCCCCTATATCGAAGAAGTTAAAGTTATGTATATTAACCTGTTGGATCTCTGGGGGCGCTATTTCATTTTTGGATAAAAAACGTTCCCGTTTTAAGCGCGATATTTTGTCACGAAAAGATGCTCGACTATGCATATTCTTGACCGTTTTGGAAAGAAAACACTCTGAAGTTTCAGAATCTGCAAAGATTTTGTCTGTAAGTGCCCCAGAACTCATTCTACAGGCGAAACCAAGATGATGCATCACCCAGGAATTAGCAGAATTTCTGAAGCTCTGTTTTCCATTGTCTCCTTATATGGCTGTGATTGCGCAAGGAATGAGCCTACACTTTCTGTCGTTCGCCCAAGGTCTTAGCAGCATTGTGACGTATTTGTAGGCATATCATTGGAAGATTGACCATAAGAGACTACATTTTCCAAGTGTCCGCCTGGTGTCCTGCGTCGAATTCGGTGCGCAATTGCCAGCTGCTTCCACTTTACCATTTGATTCAGGGGAGAAAGCATGTGTCCAAGAACGATGTATCAATGAAGAGATATGTGAAAAACACCTTGATGATTGATTCTAAACAGCGTTTGCCATGTTTTCAGTCGATATTATGGAGTTAATTTGGAAAAAAGTTCGCGTTTTGAGGACTGAATTTTCGGTTTTTTTTTGGTAGCCAAATGTGATGTATAAAACGGAGCTATTTCTAATACACAAAGAATCTTTTTGGAAAAACTGAGCATCTGCTATCCAACTGAGAGTATCCTCATTGAAAACATCAGAAGTTCTTCAAAGGTAAATGATTTTATTTGAAGGCTTTTATGTTTTTGTTGAAATGTTGCGTGCTGGATGCTAACGCTAATGCTAACGCTAAATCCTTTGTTTGCTAGCTACTGTTACACAAATTATTGTTTTCCTATGGTTGAGAAGCATATTTTGAAAATCTGAGATGACAGTTTTGTTTACAAAAGGCTAAGCTTGCGAGATGGCATATTTATTTCATTTCATTTGCGATTTTCATGAATAGTTAACGTTGCGTTATGGTAATGAGCTTGAGTCTGTATTCCTGATACCGGATCCGGTATGGGGAGTTCCAAGAGGTTAACCTTAGGTGTAAAATAGTAAATAATGGTTACATCTCAGAAAGTTTTAAACTGTCAAGAGGAGTAATGGCGCTGACAGAGATGGTCGCCTCGCTTCAGGTCCTTTGGAAACTATGCAGTTATTTGTTTTTAAGTATTATTTCTTACATTGTTATCCCAGAAATCTTGTGTTATTACATACAGCAGGGAAGAACTATTGGATATAAAAGCGATGTCAACTTACCAACATTACAACCAGGAATACGTCTTTCCCGAAGCGGATCCTTTGTTCGGACCTCCACCCTGGACATGGGATCTTATCCCAGAGGCCGACCCAAAACAACGCGGTCACCGCAGGAGAGGCAGACGGAGTGACCTACTGGTCAGACTCAGAAGGCTAGCACACCATCCACCACTTCCGAGCATATTACCCACCAATGTCCAATCTCTAGATAACAAGGTGGATGAAGTTAGGGCACGAGTTGGCTTCCAGAGAGACATCAGAGATTGTAACGTTCTCTGTTTCACGGAAACATGGTTCACTCGGGATATGTTGTCAGAGGCAGTACAGCCACCCGGTTTAGTCATGCATCATGCCGACAGAAACAAACATCTCTCTGGTAAGAAAGGCGGGGGTGTATGCCTTTATGATTAACGACTCATGGTGTAATCACAACAACATACAGGAACTCAAGACCTTTTGTTCACCTGACCTAGATAACCTTACAATCAAATGCCGACTGCATTATCTTCCAAGAGAATTCTCTTCAATTATAATCACAGCCATGTATAACCATACATCCTGAGGCTGCATCTATTGTAGCTGGGGATTTTAACAAAGCTAACCTGAGAACAAGACTTCCATCAGCATATCGAATGCATGACACGAGCTGGTAGCTTTCTGGATCATTGTTGTTCTAACTTCTGCGATGCATACAAAGCCCTCCCCCGCACTGCCTTCGGCAAATCTGACCATGACTCCATTGTGTTGCTCCCAGCTTATAGACAGAAACTAAAACAGGAAACGCCAGTGCTCAGGTCTATCCAACTCTGGGCTGACCACGCTTCAAGATTGCTTCGATCACGTGGACTGGGATATGTTCTGGATAGCCTCAGACGATAACATTGATGTATACGCTGACTCGGTGAGCGAGTTTATTAGCAAGTGCATCGGAGATGTAGTACCCACTGTGACTATTAAAACCTTTCCTAACCAGAAACTGTGGATTGATGGCAGCATTCAAGCAAAACTGAAAGAGCGAACCACCGCCTTTAAACATGGCAAGGCAACTGGAAACATAACCAAATACAAACAGTGCAGCTATTCCTTTTGCAAGGAAATCAAACAAGCAAAGCGTCAGTTTAGAGACAAAGTAGAGTCGCAATTCAACTGCTCAAACACGAGACGTATGTGGCAGGGTCTACAGTCAATCACGGATTACAAAAAGAAAACCAGCCCCGTCGTGGACATCAACGTCCTGCTCCCAGACAATTTAAACAACTTCTTTGCTCACTTTGAGGATAATACAGTGCCACTGACATGGCCCGCTACCAAGCCTGTGGGCTCTCCTTCTCCGTGACCAACATGAGTAAAACATTCAAACGTGTTAACCCTTGCAAGGCTGCCTGCCCAGACGGCATTAATAGCCGTGTCTTCAGAGCATGCACAGACCAGCTGGCTGGTGTGTTTACGGACATATTCAATTAATCCCTATCCCAGTCTTCTGTCCCCACATGCTTCAAGATGGCCACCATTGTTCCTGTTCCCAAGAAAACTAAGGTAACTGAACTAAATGACTACTGCCCTGTTGTACTCACTTCTGTCATCATGAAGTGCTTTGAGAGACTAGTCAATCACCTCCACCCTACCTGACACCCTAGACCCACTCCAATTTCGTTACCACCCCAATAGGTCCACTGACGATGCAATCGCAATCACACTGCACACTGCACACTGCCCTAACCCATCTGGACAAAATGAATACCTATGTAAGAATTCTGTTCATTGACTAGAGCTTGACTAGAGTACCCTCCAAACTCGTCATTAAGCTCGCGACCCTGGGTCTCGACTAGAGGTTGACCGATTAATTGGAATGGCCGATTTAATTAGGGCCGATTTCAAGTTTTCATAACAATCGGTAATCGGCATTTTTGGACACATTAAACTTATCTAATAAAAAACAATCAGTCTTAATAATCACTAGTTAACTACACATGGTTGATAATATTACTAGTTTATCTAGCTTGTCCTGCGTCGTATATAATCGATGCGGTGCCTGTTAATTTATCATCGAATCACAGCGTACTTCGCCAAACGGGTGATGATTTAACAAGCGCATTCATGAAAAAACGCACTGTCATTGCACCAATGTGTACCTAACCATAAACATCAATGCCTTTCTTAACATTAATACACATGTTTTATTTTTAAATCTGCATATTTAGTTAATATTGCCTGCTAACATGAATTTCTTTTAACTAGGGAAATTGTGTCACTTCTCTTGCGTTCTGTGCAAGCAGAGTCTGGGTATATGCAACAGTTTGGGCTGCCTGGCTAGTAGCGAACTGTGTGAAGACCATTTCTTCCTAACAAAGACCGTAATTAATTTGCCAGAATTTTACATAATTATGACATAACGTTGAAGGTTGTGCAATGTAACAGCAGTAATTAGACTTAGGGATGCCACCCGTTAGATAAAATACGGAATGGTTCCGTATTTCACTGAAAGAATAAACGTTTTGTTTTCTAAATGATAGTTCCCGGATTTGACCGTATTAACAATCTAAGGCTTGTATTTCTGTGTGGTATTATGATTTCATATTTGATAGAGCAGTCTGACTGAGCAGTGGTAGGCAGCAGCAGGCTCATAAGCATTCATTCAAACAGCAATTTCGTGCATTTACCCGCAGCTCGTCGCTGTGCTTCAAGCATTGCGCTGTTTATGACTTCAAGCCTATCAACTCCCAAGATTAGGCTGGCAATACTATAGTGCCTATAAGAACATCCAATAGTAAAAGGTAAATGAAATGGTAGAGAATAGAGAGGTAGAGAATAGAGGTAGAGAAATAGTCCTACAATTCCTATAATAACTACAACCTAAATCTTTTTACCTCGGAATATTGAAGAATCATGTTAAAAGGAACCACCAGCATTCATATGTTCTGAGCAAGGAACTTAAACGTTAGCTTTCATACATGGCAAATATTGCTCTTTTACTTCTCCAACACTTTGGTTTTGCATTATTTAAACCAAATTGAACATGTTTCCTTATTTATTTGAGACTAAATTGATTCTGTTGATGTATTATATTAAGTTCAAATAAAAGTGTTCATTCAGTATTGTTGTAATTGTCATTATTACATATATATAAAAATCAGGCGATTAATCGGTATCGGCTTGTTTTGGTTCTCCAATAATCGGTATCGGAAAAATCATAATCGACCTCTAGTTTCGACCCCGCCCTGTGCAACTGAGTCCTGGACTTTCTGACGGGGCGCTCCCAGGTGGGGAAGGTAGGAAACAACATCTCCACCCCGCTGATCCTCAGCACTGGGGCCCCACAAGGGTGCGTTCTCAGCCCTCTCCTGTACTCCCTGTTCACCCATGACTGCGTGGCCATGCACGCTTCCAAGTTAATCATCAAGTTTGCAGATGACACTATAGTGGCAGGCTTGATTACCAACAACGGCAAGATGGTCTACAGGGAGGAGGTGAGAGCCCTGAGAACAAGAGTTCCATCAGCATAGTGTGGTGTCAAGGTTATAACCTCTTACTCAACGTCAACAAAACAAAGGATATGATCGTGGACTTCAGGAAACAGCAGAGGTAGCACCCAACCCCCATCCACATTGACGGGACAGTTGCGGAGAAGGTGGGAAGTTTTAAGTTCCTCTGCATACACATCACGGACAAACTGAAATGGTCCTCCCACACAGACAGCATGATGAAGAAGGTGCAACAGCACCTCTTCAACCTCAGGTGGCTGAAGAAATGTTGCTTGTCACCTAAAACACTCACAAACTTTTACAGATGCACAATTGAGAGCACCCTGTCGGGCTGTATCACCGCCTGGTACAGCAACTGCACCTCCCTCAACCGCAAGGCTCTCCAGAGGGTGGTGCGGTCTGCACAACGCATCACCAGGGGCAAACTACCTGCCCTCCAGGAGACCTACAGCACCAGATGTCACAGGAAAGCCAAAGAAATCATCAAGGACAACAACCACCCGAGCCACTGCCTGTTCACCCTGCTATCATCCAGAAGGCGAGGTCAGTACAGGTGCATCAAAGCTGGGACCGAGAGACAGCTGCTATCTCAAGGCCATCAGACTGTTAAATTATATGAGCAAAAAATATTCAATATTATTTTGAATGGTAAGCCAGGCAAATTTAAAGTACCTATTTATATAACAAATATGAATTCGGAGGGCAGAAATTATTAAATATTAAAGCTTAAGACCTCTCACTAAAGGCATCAGTCATAAAAAAGTTAAATACTAGTATACTAGTTATACTGGTAAATTAGTAAGAATGTCTCACCCCGTGTTCAAGAATGGCCTTTTACCCTTTATTCAGATGACAACTGCTCACTTTCAGTTATTTGAAAACAAAATAATCTCAAATATCGTTATTTTTTTAAACAAGCCTAAGAAAGTTGGTTGCAATTTCAGTTTAATCCATTTGAAAAGACAGAACAAATAATACAACAAATATTACAGTTTGGGCCACCTAATGTCATAATTTTACGTAATTATGACATAACATTGAAGGTTGTGCAATGTAACAGGAATATTTAGACTTATGGGTGCCACCCGTTAGATAAAATACGGTCTTGTTTTCAAGATGATAGTTTCCGGATTCGACCATATTAATGACCTAAGGCTCGTATTTCTGTGTGTTATAATTAAGTCTATGATTTGATAGAGCAGTCTGACTGAGCGATGGTAGGCACCAGCAGGCTCGTAAGCATTCATTCAAACAGCACTTTCCTGCGTTTTGCCAGCAGCTCGATGCTGTGCTTCAAGCATGGAGCTGTTTATGACTTCAAGCCTATCAACTCCCGAGATTAGGCTGGTGTAACTGATGTGAAATGGCTAGCTAGTTAGCGGGGTGCGCGCTAATAGCGTTTCAAACGTCACTCGCTCTGAGACTTGGAGTGGTTGTTCCCCTTGCTCTGCAAGGGCCACGGCTTTTTTGGAGCGATGGGTAACGCTGCTTCGAGGGTGGCTGTTGTCGATGTGTTCCTGGTTCGAGCCCAGGTAGGGGCGAGGAGAGGGACGGAAGTTATACTGTTACACTGGCAATACTAAAGTATTCTTAAAGAAAAACTAACAGGTCTGTGAGAGCTGGAATTCTTACTGGTTGGTAGGTGATAAAATACTTATGTCATGCAATAAAATGCAAATCAATTACTTAAAAATCATACAATGTGATTTTCTGGATTTGTGTTTTAGATTCCGTCTCTCACAGTTGAAGTGTACCTATGATAAAAATTACAGACCTCTACATGCTTT
Source organism: Oncorhynchus clarkii lewisi (assembly GCF_045791955.1). Classification (NCBI taxonomy): domain Eukaryota; kingdom Metazoa; phylum Chordata; class Actinopteri; order Salmoniformes; family Salmonidae; genus Oncorhynchus; species Oncorhynchus clarkii. Next base: position 10,721 of record NW_027260040.1, read on the forward strand.
GTAAGTAAGAAACACTGCCAATTTTGCAGGTTATCAAATACTTGTTCTCCCCACTGTAACTATTGTGAAATAGATTGTGTCTTTAAAATGTGTATAATATGTATAAACTGAAGGTAGAAGCCTAAGTGTTATGGTTTATTAGTTTACTCCAATTGGGGGAGGGGTGGTAGGGTTTGCGGGGAATAATAAAGGTACAGTGCCTTGCAAAAGTATTCATTCCCCTTGGCGTTTTTCCTATTGTGTTGCATTACAACCTGATTTCATGTAATGGACAAACGCAAAATAGTCCAAATTGGTGAAGTGAAATGGAAAAAAATAACTTAAAAATATATATCTTAAAAACAGAAGTGGTGCGTGCATATAAGTGCATCAAGGATGTCGTCCCCACAGTGACTGTACGTACATACCCCAACCAGAAGCCATGGATTACAGGCAACATTCGCACTGAGCTAAAGGGTAGAGCTGCCGCTTTCAAGGTGCGGGACTATAACCCGGAAGATTACAAGAAATCCTGCTATGCCCTGCGACGGACTATCAAACAGGCAAAACGTCAATACAGGGCTAAAATTGAATCATACTACACCGGCTCCGACGCTCGTCTTATGTGGCAGGGCTTGCAAACTATTACAGACTACAAAGGGAAGCACAGCCGCGAGCTGCCCAGTGACACGAGCCTACCAGACCAGCTAAATCACTTCTATGCTCTCTTCGAGACAAGCAACACTGAGTCATCCATGAGAGCATCAGCTGTTCCGGATGACTGTGTGATCACGCTCTCCGTAGCCGACGTGAGTAAGACCTTTAAACAGGTCAACATACACAAGGCTGCGGGGCCAGATTAATTACCAGGATGTGTGCTCCGGGCATGTGCTGACCAACTGGCATGTGCTGACCAACTGGCAGGTATCTTCACTGACATTTTCAACATGTCCCTGATTGAGTCTGTTATACCAACATGTTTCAAGCAGACCACCATAGTCCCTGTGCCCAAGAACACAAAGGCAACCTGCCTAAATGACTACAGACCCGTAGCACTCACGTCCGTAGCCATGAAGTGCTTTGAAAGGCTGGTAATGGCTCACATCAACACCATTATCCCAGAAACCCTAGACCCACTCCAACCCTAGACCCACTCCAACCCACCCCCCAAACAGATCCACAGATGATGCAATCTCTATTGCACTCCACACTGCCCTTTCCTACCTGGACAAAAGGAACACCTATGTGAGAATGCTATTCATTGACTCACACCCTCAGGGGTGCGTGCTCAGTCCCCTCCTGTACTCGCTGTTCACCCACGACTGCATGGCCAGGCACGACTCCAACACCATCATTAAGTTTGCAAATGACACACAGTGGTAGGGCTGATCACCCACAATGACGAGACAGCCTATAGGGTAGAGGTCAGAAACCTTTTTATTTTATTTTTTTATTTCACCTTTATTTAACCTGGTAGGCTAGTTGAGAACAAGTTCTCATTTACAACTGCGACCTGTCCGGGTGGTGCCAAAATAACAACCATTCCCTCAACGTAACCAAGACTAAGGAGATGATTGTGGACTACAGGAAGAGGAGGACCGAGCACGCCCCCATTCTCATCGACGGGGGTGTAATGGAGCAGGTTGAGAGCTTCAAGTTATTTGGTGTCCACATCAACAACAAACTAGAATGGTCCAAACACACCAAGACAGTTGTGAAGAGGGCACAACAAAGCCTATTCCCCCACAGGAAACTAAAAAGATTTGGCATGGGTCCTGAGATCCTCAAAAGGTTCTACAGCTGCAACATCGAGAGCATGGTTGCATCACTGCCTGGTATGGCAATTGCTCGGCCTCCGACCGCAAGGCACTACAGAGGGTAGTGCGTACGGCCCAATACAGTATATCACTGGGGCTAAGCTGCCTGCCATCCAAGACCTCTACACCAGGCGGTGTCAGAGGAAGGCCCTAAAAATTGCCAAAGACCCCAGCCACCCCAGTCATAGACTGTTCTCTCTACTACGACATGGCAACCGGTACCGGAGTGCCAAGTCTAGGACAAAAAGGCTTCTCAACAGTTTTTACCCCCAAGCCATAAGACTCCTGAACAGGTAATCAAATGGCTTCCCGGACTATTTGCATTGTGTGTCCAACCCCTCTTTTACGCTGCTGCTACTCTCTGTTTATCATACATGCATAGTCACTTTAACTATACATTCATGTACATTCTTCCTCAATTGGGCCGACCAACCAGTGCTCCCGCACATTGTCTAACCAGGCTATCTGCATTATGTCCCACCACCCGCCAACCCCTCTTTTACGCTAATGCTACTCTCTGTTTATCATATATGCATAATCACTTTAACCATATCTACATGTACATACTACCTCAATCAGCCTGACTAACCGGTGTCTGTATGTAGCCTCGTTACTTTTATAGCCTCGCAACTGTTATTTTTCACTGTCTTTTTACTGTTTTATTTCTTTACTTACCTATTGTTCACCTAATACCTTTTTTGCACTTACTTACAGGTTAGAGCCTGTAACCAGAATAGAAAGAGGAGTGGGAGGCCCCAGTGCACAACTGAGCATGAGGACAAGTACATTAGTGTCTGGTTTGAGAAACAGACACCCCATAAGTCCTCAACTGGCAGCTTCATTAAATAGTACCCACAAAACACCAGTCTCAACGTCAACAGTGAAGAGGCAACTCCGGGATGCCGACCTTCTAGGCAGAGTTCCTCTGTCCAGTGTCTGTGTTCTTTTTCCCATCTTAATATTTAATTTTTATTGGCCAGTCGTAGGTATGGCTTTTTTCTTTGCAAATCTGCCAAGAAGGCCAGCTGCAACATCGAGAGCATGGTTGCATCACTGCCTGGTATGCAACCATGCTTCAATAGTGAAGAGACGCGATGTCTGAGACGTGATGTCTCTTCACTATTGACATTGAGACGGATGTTTTGCGGGTACTATTTAATGAAGCTGCCAGGGTGTATGACTCTGAGACAGATGAGGTCCTGCATGCCTATGACCTAGCTTTAGAATTGTGAGTTTTATATCAGAAGGCAGTGCTTTGGATGATCTTGGGCCTCCATTCGGGGTAAGTACTGTACCTGTCCACGTATGGCTGCAGTGAGAGGTCTCTCTCTCATAGTGTAATCCCAGTCAGCTCTAGCCAAGTCAGCAGAGAGGAGGTCCAGGTAAACTCCTGGAGACAGGATGCGACCCTGGTCTGCTAGTGCTTGGAGCGTGATGCTAACACTAAGCCAGTGTTAATAATTACCATGAGTGTATGTGTGTATGTCTTTTTTGGCCTCAGTTCTCAACAAAAAAAGTGTTCCTTAATTTGGGCATGCTTTTCATCCAAAATTCAGAATGCTGCCCCCTACCCTAGAGAAGTTAGATTAACTGCACTGTCCAATTTACAGTAGCTATTACAGTGAAATAATACCATGCTATTGTTTGAGGAGAGTGCACAGTTATGAATTTTATTAATAGTTATTATTTAACCAATTAGCCACATTTGGGCAGTCTTGATACAATATTTTGAACAGAAATGCAATGGTTCATTGGATCAGTCTAAAACATTGCACATACACTGCTGCCATCTAGTGGCCAAAATCTCAATTGTGCCTGGGCTGGAATAATACATGATTGCCTTTCTCTTGCATTGCTAAGATGATGGTACAAAAAAACGCTTTTTTTCTTTGTATCATCTTTTACCAGATCTAATGTGTTATATTGTCCTACATGCATTTCACATTTCCTCAAAAGTGTTTCCTTTCAAATGGTATAAAAAAAATATGCATATCCTTGCTTCAGGTCCTGAGCTAAAGGCAGTTCGATTTGGGTATGTCATTTTAGGCGCACATTTTTTTTTAAAAAAGGGGCCGATCCTTAAGAGGTTCCTTAACATTGTCCTCATGCTCTTTTCATAAATACACTGTTTATGGTTCATGTTTTTCATCAAATCGCCAATGTTTAGTTCAAGTAAGAGTTTTTGTTTGCAACACAAATCCAGTTGGATAGCGGCCAGGTTTTAATCTCACAGTATTTGCTGATATATTTTAATAATCAGGGGTTTGTTTCTCATTGGCTGTTGCAGGAAGGACTGGGAGGAGCTGTTTGACATCATCATCACCAACGCCTTGAAGCCTGGGTTCTTCTCACTGGTGCCCCAACAGAGGCCCTTCAGGACCCTGGGTGAGTACCTGCTTCCCTGCCTGTCTGTATGTCTGCCTGGCCATACAGGATCCCACTTCCCAGAAAACCAGTACCCTACGTACAGTACACTCCACCAACAGTAAACACTGTAGATCAGCTCTCTGCCGACATCATAAAGAGCATTACTGGGCTGTGGACTTTATAGCCTAGTGGAATCTCTTGATGGTGGTTACTGCAAATTATTTCATTTTTTTAGGATGAGAAAAGCACTACTTTTGGAGTTGTCTTCCAGAAGATAAAACCCAGACGTCAAATCAAATCTCTTCTGAAACCAGTAAGATAAACTAGCATCAAGACAGGTGGTGACCATCACACCACCTCTACTTGCAGACATAGTAGGGTTTAAACTAGGTTCATATTAGCTATCAGTATTTCTAATTTGATCTGTTATCCACACGTGATCGTAGTTTTCCTGCTCAGGCAGCTGATATTTAATCACGGTCGGTTCCTAAAGGTGTACACAAACTCTGGTATGCTCCCCCATCTGGACTGCGTTCCTGCCAGGAATGGATGCGGTATGTATGTAACACAATGACCCAGTCACTCAAATATTCATACCTCCTCCAGCCCTCGCCACGTTGGCAGATATAGCCTCAGTCAGTGGCTGCTGCTATTCCATACTATAGCAGAGATATTGGGAGAGATCTTATTCCATAATGTAGCAGAGATACTGGGAGAGATATTATTCTATAATGTAGCAGAGATACTGGGAGAGATCGTATCCCATAATGTAGCAGAGATACTGGGAGAAATCGTATTCCATAATGTAGCAGAGATACTGGGAGAGATCTTATTCCATAATGTAGCAGAGATACTGGGAGAGATTGTATTCCATAATGTAGCAGAGATACTGGGAGAGATCTTATTCCATAATGTAGCAGAGTATGCCTTGGGGCTTTTTTGGATACAGCATCACTGTCACTTATTTTGCCTCAGTTATTATGTTCCAATGGTGTTGCTGTATTTGCCTGTCAAGTCAGCTCTTTATGTGATCAACAAGTACAGCTCAAAGCTAAGCTAGTTGACTGTCAGCAGGTTGCTATCATGTCACCACAACAGTTTTGTGTGTGCAGTTTTATGTCCATTGATAATTCAAAAGCTCACTAATTCTGTACCTCCCGAAAAAATGTAAAACCCCATTTTAGATTTTTTTCAACATGAGCTTCAAGTTGATGGACTGGGACACATACTGTAGGGCAATGGGCTCTAGTCTTATAAAGGACATAATAACATGATCTACTCCTTAAGAAGAGCCCAGTTCCTGCCAGGTACTGTATTCGACTAAGAGATTTTAGAAATGGATTCTTTACTTTGGCTGCTGGTGTCAGACTCCTCCCAGTCTTGTATTAAACATGACCTTCCTTCAGCGGTCATTTGCCCAAAGGATGTCAGCCAGGCCAGGTCTCTCTAAATATTTGCCTTGTGCATACAGCCTCACTTTGGTTACAGTGAAAATGCCACCGGATTTCACATTCTAATCTGGAAGGGGGCTCAGAGATAGAAATGTGTTGTGTTTTTGTGCTCAGTTGTGGTCTTCCAGAGACCACATACTTCTCATTCCACCTTCTGTCAAGGTCCGTACGTCCTCACAGCTGTGTGTGTGTGCGCGTTTGTGTGTGTGCGCGCGAGAGTCCGCACCCCCAAGTCTCTGCTTTCTATCTTCTGCCACAGTATTTATATCACATTGAACGTATCAACAACAGTGTCTAAAAGATGGCGCCGAAGAACATGGCTGACGTTTTACATTCTCCCAACCAATTGTGCTATTTTGTTATTTTTTTGCGTTTTGTGTAAATAATTTTTTAACTTATTGTGTACATAATGTTGCTGCTACTGTATCTTATGAACGAAAATAACTTCTGTACATCAGAAAAGCTATTACTCACCGTGGACTAGAGGTTGACCAGTTATGATTTTTCAACGGCAATACCGATACTGGTTATTGGAGAACCAAAAAAAGCCGATACCGACTAATCGGCGTATATATTTATTTATTTGTAATAATGACAATTACAACAATACTAAATTAACTATTTTATTTTAACTTAATATAATACATCAATAAAATCAATTTAGCCTCAAATAAATAATGAAACATGTTCAATTTGTTTTAAATAATGCAAAAACAAAGTGTTGGAGAAGAAAGTGAAAGTGCAATATGTGCCATGTAAGACAGCTAACGTTTAAGTTCCTTGCTCAGAACATGAGAACATATGAAAGCTGGTGGTTCCTTTTAAAGCTGGTGGATCCTTGTCTTCAATATTCCCAGGTAAGAAGTTTTAGGTTGTAGTTATTATAGGAATTATAGGACTATTTCTCTCTCTACCATTTGTATTTCATATACCTTTTGATTATTGGATGTTCTTAAAGGCACTATAGTATTGCCAGTGTAACAGAATAGCTTCCGTCCCTCTCCTTGCCCCTAACCAGGGACACATCGACAACAGCCACCCTCGAAGCATCATTACCCATCGCTCCACAAAGGCTGTGGCCCTTGCAGAGCAAGGGGAACAACTACTTCAAGGTCTCAGAGCGAGTGACATCACCAATTGAAACGCTAGTAGCGCGTACCCCACTAACTAGCTAGCCAATTCACATCGGTTACACCAGCCTAATCTCGGGAGTTGAAGTCATAAACAGCTTGAAGCACAGCGAAGAGCTGCTGGCAAATGCACGAAAGTGTTGTTTGAATGAATGCTTACGATCCTGCTGCTGCCTACACTTCTCAGTCAGACTACTCTATCAAATATCAAATCATAGACTTAATTATAACATTAATAACACAGAGAAATACGAACTTTAGGTCATTAATATGGTCAAATCCGGAAACTATCATTTCGAGGAAAAAAAAGAAGGTTATTCTGTCAGTGAAATACGGAACCGTTCCGTATTTTATCTAACGGGTGGCATCCCTAAGTCTAAATTTTCCTGTTACATTGCACAACCTTCAATGTTATGTCATAATTATGTACAATTCTGGCAAATTAATTACGGTCTTTGTTAGGAAGAAATGGTCTTCACACAGTTCGCAATGAGCCAGGTGGCCCAAACTGCTGCATATACTTTGACTCTGCTTGCACGGAACGCAAGAGAAGTGACACAATTTCCCTAGTTAAAATAAATTCATGTTAGCAGGCAAT
>NW_027260041.1:0-18054 GCF_045791955.1 Oncorhynchus clarkii lewisi
AAAAAAAAACAGTATTTGATTGGTGGAGTCATGTGATAGTGGGAGAATCCACCATATGTTTCATAACAGCCATTTCCTTTCAAATCAGTGAAGGGAAGTGAGCAAGTGCACAGTTAGGGAGGAAGGAAAGATAACTAGGGATTCCTTAACATATTATGTAGGTAGAAGTGGAGCTAGCGTGAGGGCCATGGGTGTGACTGTTCCTGCAGATACACTCAATCCCAGTGAAAGTTGCACCCCTGGTTTTAGGTATCTTTTAGTTGTCACTAAATTAGATGATGTTGAAGTTGAAATGGTGCTTGAATAGTGGAGGAAGCACCTGTTTCCTTTTCGACTTGCGGTAACTCTTAAATCAATAGTTGTTTAGTATTCAGAAAACATTCACTTGCTCAACCATTCTGAAGGTCATGTAACTGTTACATGCAACATTTCTTGTGAACTTAACAGGACAGATGTTGCTCTCTAGTTTTATGATGTAACAAAGGTCTGGTTGAATGTATTCTGCCACTGTCTTCTTGTCTCAGCTGTGTCAAGGCATATGAACTAACAGGTTATAACAACACAATTATCACAACATGTAATATGGCTATTTTTCTGGCTTTCTTCCCTGGTGATTTTTACCTACACACCGCTACTGCAAGTTGTAGCTTTGCCCTCATTATTTCACCATGGTTCTGACTTTACCTGCTCGTTGCGCATTGTCTTGTATCAATCTGTGTGCTTTAGGCTAGTAGGCTACTTTGCTGAAGGACAAAATATCCCACGTGTTTATTACCACCATTGTTTATGAAACAGTATAACTTTAGACCGTTCCCTCGCCCATACCCGGGCGCGAACCACACCCACGAAGCATCGTTACCTACAAAAGCCGCGGCCCTAGCAGAGCAAGGGGAACTACTACTTCAAGGTCTCAGAGCAAGTGACGTCACCAATTGAAACGCTATTTAGCGCACACACCGCTAACTAAGCTAGCCGTTTCACATCCGTTACATTTATTTTTGTCCAGCTGTTCAAATGGAACGAATGGATATGGAAGATCAAAGATGATTAAACTAGACATGTTATACACCACAGTAGGAAAACTGTTAATAAGTCGACATAACTTACCTGAACCATCGTTGAAGCCGTTCTTTCTTCAGCGTTTCTTCAACAAACAAAAAAACGTGACAGTAAATCTGTAGCTAGCCTACACTAGTTACTTTCTTTGTTACCGCGTTCAGATAAAGCTAGACCAGAGCAAACGTTAATTTAAATATCAACACTCGACTTACGTTGTGACAAATATGTCTGATGTAGCCTAATCTTACGTCAGAAAGATCCTGGATAAGATTTGTATCTATTAAAGTCAATAAAACGTTCAACACCACCAACAATCCTGTTGTCTGTTGTCGTCTACCTCTACCCCAGAGTCTGTTGGAACAACGTCCTCTTCCGAGATTCCAGATAGTTTTAATTGTCTGAGGCCCAGTAAGTGTAGCCTAAAAAATACCAGACAAATTACAGCTATACGTGCTGCGAACCATGCAGCATTTACAGCAATGCAACCTCCGAAGTAGTCAGTGTGTTACAAGCATTTCGCTACACCCGCTATAACATCTGCTAAACACAAGTATGTGACCAATAAAATTGGATTGATTCTGCTAAACACAAGTAACTTCTTCCGCTTTACAGACCAGATCCAGAGATGTTGAGAAGGAAGTGGTCTTCTTCTTCTTTAGTGTTATGGCGGTCCGCAAAACAATGACCATAGGTGCACGCCCCCACCTAGTGTGTTGGCTGTGTATCAGCCTACTATTCTGTAGTATGAATTCATTACACTTTGTGAAAAACCAACTAACCCAACACCCATTTAAACATCATTATTCCACTACTTTGGCCCTCTGATTCAACACCAGGCCATAAGCCTGGGAGGACGGGATATTATCCCTCAAAACACCTTGTAACTCTGCAGTAAAATATTGTACACCCAAGTACTTCTCAACAGCTGCCACCACATCATCTATCCTGTCTTTCTCTCACCGGACACATCTGATCTCCAGCACCATGTGTACCCCTACAGTTTATACACACAACTTTTTACATCAATACTACACATTCCTTTCTCTCAGGTCCTCCTGCACACTTCTCACATCTAGAAATCTCCCTGATACACACTGCTGGAAGGAAGTAGTCAAGGAAGGGAGTTTGTGTTTATACAGGAAGTACCGCCCCCACTTACCGTCAACCAATCATTTCGATGTCGAGCTATACGAGCTCGCCAGCTTGTAGTCTTGAAACTCGGAAATGAGATACATTTGGCTCGTTCATCCATCCCAATGGGGAAAATGTTTGGTTTTGGAATAAATACCGAAAATAAGATAAGCACAGGCTTGAGGAGATCTTATACGTTTGTTCTATGAGATAATAGCAGTCAGTTAATATGAACTTTATATACACTGCTCAAAAAAATAAAGGGAACACTTAAACAACACAATGTAACTCCAAGTCAATCACACTTCTGTGAAATCAAACTGTCCACTTAGGAAGCAACACTGATTGACAATACATTTCACATGCTGTTGTGCAAATGGAATAGACAACAGGTGGAAATTATAGGCAATTACCAAGACACCCCCAATAAAGGAGTGGTTCTGCAGGTGGTGACCACAGACCACTTCTCAGTTCCTATGCTTCCTGGCTGATGTTTTGGTCACTTTTGAATGCTGGCGGTGATTTCACTCTAGTGGTAGGATGAGACAGAGTCTACAACTCACACAAGTGGCTCAGGTAGTGCAGCTCATCCAGGATGGCACATCAATGTGAGCTGTGGCAAGAAGGTTTGCTGTGTCTGTCAGCGTAGTGTCCAGAGCATGGAGGCGCTACCAGGAGACAGGCCAGTACATCAGGAGACGTGGAGGAGGCTGTAGGAGGGCAACAACCCAGCAGCAGGACCGCTACCTCCGCCTTTGTGCAAGGAGGAGCAGGAGGAGCACTGCCAGAGCCCTGCAAAACGACCTCCAGCAGGCCACAAATGTGCATGTGTCTGCTCAAACGGTCAGAAACAGACTCCATGAGGGTGGTATGAGGGCCCGACGTCCACAGGTGGGGGTTGTGCTTACGACAGCCCAACACCGTGCAGGACGTTTGGCATTTGCCAGAGAACCCCAAGATTGGCAAATTCGCCACTGGCGCCCTGTGCTCTTCACAGATGAAAGCAGGTTCACACTGAGCACATGTGACAGACGTGACAGAGTCTGGAGACGCCGTGGAGAACGTTCTGCTGCCTGCAACATCCTCCAGCATGACCGGTTTGGCGGTGGGTCAGTCATGGTGTGGGGTGGCATTTCTTTGGGGGGCCGCACAGCCCTCCATGTACTCGCCAGAGGTAGCCTGACTGCCAATAGGTACCGAGATGAGATCCTCAGACCCCTTGTGAGAGCATATGCTGGTGCGGTTGGCCCTGGGTTCCTCCTAATGCAAGACAATGCTAGACCTCATGTGGCTGGAGTGTGTCAGCAGTTCCTGCAAGAGGAAGGCATTGATGCTATGGACTGGCCTGCCCGTTCCCCAGACCTGAATCCAATTGAGCACATCTGGGACATCATGTCTCGCTCCATCCACCACAGACTGTCCAGGAGTTGGCGGATGCTTTAGTCCAGGTCTGGGAGGAGATCCTTCAGGAGACCATCCGCCACCTCATCAGGAGCTGTCGTGGATAATTGTTTCAGAAATATAATACTCTCAGAAGAACTTTGTGAATTCAATGTAGACTTTAATACAAGTTATTAAGAGCCGTGCTGGTCCGCGGAACAGCCGCCCCTTCTTTGCACTGGCTCTGCTTTTATACATAGTATTTGTGTACATCACATATGTAAATAAAGTTACTCCCCCTTAGTTCGTCTGCCACCATTAAATTCATATTCTGAGTTCTTTGCTTGTTTACCCCCACTAACGCTGATATCTGCTTTTGGTTAGGTTATAACGATGACAGACCTCTTTCCATGTTCTAAAAATAATGTATGTACTGCATGCTTATGCTTATGTTTTACGTGTTGGTCATCAGTTATCTTGCCTACATCTTTCTTCCTGTATCCTGCTGATGATTAATAAACTAAAACAAGACAAACAAAACCATCACAGATAACACAAAAAAATACAGCAGCAGATTATTACATTCACACTACAGGTTATTCCCCTAACAGCAAAATAACTTGCATTACCCAAGTGTGTGTGTGTGTGTGTGTGTGTGTGTGTGTGTGTGTGTGTGTGAGAGTGATTGTACATGTCAATAATTCCTTTATTTTACTTTTAGACGGGTGTATTGTTAGATATTACTGCACTGTTGGAGCTAGGAACACCAGCATTTACAATTGTATCTTTGTCAAATAAGCACCAATCGGGGTCAAACAAAGCTAGCTAGATTACGGGAGTATCCGGAAACCCTGTGTCTGTCTGTCACAAAATGTAGGTGCTAACCTTTTGTGACACCATGCCTTTTCCTTTTGGACAAAAACTATAAGAATATTCAGAGTTATGAAAACTGGTTGTTTTGCAAATGTTGAATTTATAATATGGTTACTAATAATGGAACAGCTAAATCAAAGTTAAAGTATACAGACTTGATGATATTCTTGCAAAATGATGTATTATGAATGCAAACGTCTCCTTCAAGATTTGCACAAATGTACCTGGGTGACTTCCCACTAAATGTCATGTAGAACGCTCATACTTCAAGTTATCCGTCTGAAACTGTGCGCACACACCGCTGCCATCTTGTGGACACCATCGGAATTACAACCAGAGTGATGGCTAAAACTGGGACCTTTCTCTTGCATTTCAAAGATGGTGGTAGAAAAAAACAGGTTGTTTTCTTCTATCAGATCTATTGTGATACATTCTCATACACTCAATTCACATTTCCAAAGTTCAAAGTGTTTCCTTTCAAATTGTACCAAGAATATGCATATCCCTGCTACAGGCAGTTAGACTTGGGTATGTCATTTAGTTGAAAATTTAAAAAAAGGGGGCTATCCCTAAGAAGTTTTAATTAATGACTCCAACCTAAGTGTATGTAAACTTACGACTTCAACTGTACCAGTTTTATTACATTATAAATCTAAAAGTTATTACATAGAATGCACAGTTCTTGCCTTGACCTCATGGAAATTATTATCCAATGTATAATTGATTAATTGTAATCAATTACAGGATATCACACTTGAAAATAGTCAGTGGATGCAAGGGGCCTTCATTCTCAGATATATTCACATTTTATAGGGCTTTTGGTTAGCTTTTGTAAAGTGCTTGGTGATGCCAAACGTCTTTCTGACATGCTCCAATCAAGCTCTCTTGACCTAGCAAGGGCTGTGGATCTAGTAGGTGCCCTTACAGACACATTGCAGGACTACAGCAGTGAGGGTTACATTGGAGAACTATGGAAAGAGGTTGAAGAGATTGCAGAGCACTGCAAAATAAGTGTACAAACAGTGTGTAAAAGACAGCCTAAAACAAGCTGAAGACCTCATGACTCATTGATGATGAGCACTGTAGGACAGAAACATTGTGACCAAAGTGATGGTGAGAGCTTCCAAAGAGCTTTCTTTTCTTTTATCAAAATTCTACTGAAGTGTTATTACATGTACTTAAGGATCAAACCTAAAAGTACATTTGAAGATTTTGTAAACCTATCAGATGCTTAAACATTTTAATCAACTTAAACCTCAGACTCCTCATTCTCTACCGCAATCACCCTCTTTGCACGGTCCATGAAGTCTGGCCTCCTGCTCCTGACAGAGTCCTGGTGCCACAGCATCACAGCATTTATCGGATCATACTCCCTGATCTCTGGAGAGGACAGCTGGACCATAAGGAGACTCGTAGCACGCGCACCAGCAGGTATATCTCACTGGTCACCCCCAAAGACAATTCCTCCTTTGGTCGTCTTTCCTTCCAGTTCTCTGCTGCCCATGACCGGAACAAATTGCAAAATCTCTGAAGCTGGAGACTCACATCTCCCTCACTAGCTAAGCACCAGCTGTCAGAGCAGTTTACAGATCACTGCACCTGTACTTAGCCTATCTGTAAACAGCCCATCTATCTACCTACCTCGACCCCATACTGGTATTTATTTATTTATTTTGCTCCTTTGCACTCCAGTATCTCTACCTGCACATTCATCTTCTGCCGATCTACCATTCCAGTGTTTAATTGCTATATTGTAATTACTTCGCCACCATGGCCTATTAATTTCCTTAACTTACCTCATTTGCACTCACTGTAAATATACTTTTTGTTTTCTTTTGTTCTACTGTATTATTGACTGTATGTTTTGTTTATTCCATGTGTAACTCTGTGTTGTTGTATGTGTCGAATTACTACACTTTATCTTGGCCATGTTGCAGATGCAAATGAGAACTTGTTCTCAACTAGCCTACCTGGTTAAATAAAGGTGTTCTCAACTAGCCTACCTGGTTAAATAAAGGTACAAAATAAAAATAAAATAAAAAGATCTGACAATGTATCAGACTTTAGGTTGGACCACCAATCAGTTTTCATCTGTTTCATGGTATTAAAACCTCTTTCACATTCAGCTGTGGAGGCAGGACCAGATCAACCAATGCCAGCACATCAGGGAAGGACTGCTGATCGCTGCTGTTGATGTAACAGTATACCTTTAGACCGTCCCCTCGCCCATACCCGGGCGCGAACCAGGGACTCTCTGCACACATCAACAACTGACACCCACGAAGCATCGTTACCCGTTGGTCCACAAAAGCCCACAAGGGGAACCACTACTTCAAGGTCTCAGAGCAAGTGACGTCACCGATTGAAACGCTATTTAGCGCGCACCACCGCTAACTAAGCTAACCGTTTCACATCCGTTACATTGACACAGAACCAGGACATCTTCTACAGGGACTGGGGCTTTTGGTATATCAGCACCTTCAGGACAGTCCACTGGTCAGGGATCCTTTCAACATGGATGCCAGAGGTTTCCAGGACAGGAAGTGGTACACCAGGGTTTCCAGTTCAGTGTCTCCAAAATCTAGAATAACTGTATACATTACAACAAGATCATGCAGTTTTACTTCTCAAAGTATAAAAATATTATCCTGAACCTGACTGCCCTGTAATACAAAACATAAAGTAACCTGACTGCCCTGGGCTTCTCCTATGGTGATGGTGGACCTCTGCAGACAGGTTGCTATGGTGATGTTGGACCTCTGCAGACAGGCGCACAGGTTGCTATGGTGATGGTGGACCTCTGCAGACAGGCAAACAGGTTGCTATGGTGATGGTGGACCTCTGCAGACAGGCGAACAGGTTGCTCAGGTGTGTTAGAGTGTCATGCAGGAAGCCACAGAAGTGGATAACAACAGCCTCCATCGCAGTACTGTAGTATTTCCTGGCCTTGGCCTGCCGGACACCTCAGACATTTTGGGCATCAGCAGATTGTTCTTCATGTATTTCAGATTCAAAGACATACAAATAGACAATGAATTGCTGTCCCAAAAAAACTATATTAGATATGTCATTTTATCAGTACATAAAGCATTGAAACATGATGTTACCAATTGTAACCGTGTTTGTTGTAATTTACTGGACATTGCATATTGATGATGACTTCTGGAGTACTTAGAATAGCAATCTAGAGCCACTACCTGTTCCAGACGCTGGACAAGCAAGCCCCTGGTACCGTCGCAGGAAGAGGGGTGCACGCAATAGGTGTCCTTCCCCATCGGGTCCTGCCAATTCTGGTGGGCACCAGCGGTGTGTGCCCAAGAGCCTGGAAGCTGTTCACCAGGTTTGCCCTGTTCAGTGGACTGGTGTGGTAGAAGGTGTACAGTCGTGGCCAAAAGTTTTGAGAATGACACAAATATTAATTTCCACAAAGTGTGCTGCTTCAGTGTCTTTAGACATTTTTGTCAGATGTTACTATGGAATACTGAAGTATAATTACAAGCATTTCATAAGTGTCAAAGGCTTTTATTGACAATTACATAAAGCTGACGCAAAGAGTCAATATTTGCAGTGTTGACCCTTCTTTTTCAAGGCCTCTGCAATATGGTGCATAAACTCTTTGGCTTCTCATTTCTATTAGTTGAGCCCACAACCTTTCCTTTTTTGTCATCCAAACCGCAAAAATAAAGACATCAAACTAGTTCAATAATAATTAAATATACAATCATGTTATCCAATATAGCTGTCAGTTGATTGTGCTAAATTAGCCTTCTAGCCTTTGTTTACTTAAGGGTCAACACTATAAGGCTGGTAAAGTCAATTGTGTCACAATGCTTCAAAATGTAAACAGCATCTGGAGACAAACATTCAAATAGAATGTCACAGAGCCATAGGAAAGCATGGAGATCCATGTCATCATCAGTAGGCCTATAATTCCTTTATTTATACACTATTTTGAGGTGAACCAAAGCTTATCAATAACTGTGAAATAACCTACAATACTGGACCACGTCTGATAAATAGACTTGAAAAATCTAGCTACAAAAGTACTAGTCTAGCTACAAGAGTAACAACTTTCACTTACTCGCACATCCACTCAAAGTCAGAAAGTGGTCTCACCTTCTTGCCAATGGCATGTACAGTCCTAAACAGTATCTTCATCTTTGTGCTGGTCTACTCTGACATTGCCATTATTGCCGTCACAGAGGGTGTCAAGAGGAGAGGCTCTGATTGAGCCTGGGACACTCGGCACGCAGGCAATGTGACATTGCTGTGTTCATGGTCACAAATGTTCTCCAGCTTCATCATTTTATTTCTGATAACAAATGAGTTGTTTCTGCTTTTATCTTCAGCACACTGGTGACACACAGAACAATTCATCACCACAGTCTCCGCATCTTACTGTAGCCAGCCTCTTGAAACACCTTTATCTCCAAACCTTTTCACCATTTCTCACAAAACTTCCTGTGATTCGTCCTCCTTTTCGTCAGTGGGTTTTCGTTTCAAAAGGTTGGCTCACTCCAGGTAAATATCGCCACATAATAGCTATTTATTGAACAGTAGCTAGCAGCAGACCCGTGGCAAGTGAGCGATGTCGAGTAGCTGATGTACCGTGTGAAACTAGAAGCACTAGAGACGGTCTGTGGTAGGCTGGCAAACATAAGTAATTCCCTTGAGCCATCATGCCAGATTTGATTGCATTACTATTTTGGTACAAACATTTACCCGCCAGTGTGGCGGATAACATTCTGAGATTAACTCGCCAAATGAAAAATCTACCCACATTTGGTGCTTGGCGGGTGTTAATTTCAGAACCTGCTGCCATCTATCTACGGTTTCTGGTTGGGGTAGGTTTTAATAGTCACAGTAGGTACAACATCTCCAATGCACTTCCTTATAAACTCACTCACCGAATCAGCGTATAAATCAATATTATTTTCTGAGGCTACCTGGTACATGTCCCAGTCCACACGATCAAAACAATCTTGAAGCGTCGGTTACGCTTGGTCAGACCAGTGTTGAATAGTCCTCATCAGGAGATACATCCTGTTTGAGTTTCTGCATATAGGAAGGCAGGAGCAAAATGGAGACGTGGTCAGATTTGCCGAACGGAGGGCAGGGGAGGGCCTTGTATGCATCGCGGAAGATAGAGTAGGAGTGATCCAGTGTATTGCCCTCACGAGTGCTACAATCAATATGCTGATATAATTTAGGGAGCCTTTTTCTCAAATTTGCTTTGTTAATTAAAATACCCAGCTACAATAAATGCAGCCTTAGGATATATCGTTTCCAGTTTGCAAAGAATCCAGTGAAGTTCCTTGAGGGTCGTTGTGGTATCGGCTTGAGGGGGGGATATAACAGACGAGAATTATCTTGGGAGATAACACGGTTGGCATTTGATTGTGAGGAATTCTAGGTCAGGTGAACAAAAGGACTTGAGTTCTTGTATGTTGTTACGATTACACCATGAGTCGTTAATCATGAAACAAACAACCTGCCCTTCATCTTCCCAGAGATGTTTATTTCTGTCAGCGTG
This sequence comes from Oncorhynchus clarkii lewisi, assembly GCF_045791955.1. Classification (NCBI taxonomy): domain Eukaryota; kingdom Metazoa; phylum Chordata; class Actinopteri; order Salmoniformes; family Salmonidae; genus Oncorhynchus; species Oncorhynchus clarkii. The sequence continues at coordinate 9,977 of NW_027260041.1, forward strand.
ACGCATAAAGAATCCCGGTGGCTGTACGGACTCCGACATCATATCCCGAGAGAGCCATGTTTCCGTGAAACCGAGTATGTTACAGTCCCTGATGTCTCTCTGGAAAGCAACCCTTGCCCTAATTTTGTCTACCTTGCTATCTAGAGACTGGACTTTAGTGAGTAATATACTCGGAAGCTGTGGGTGGTGTGCACGCCTCCGAATTCTGATCAGAAGGCCGCTCCGTCTACCACTTCTGCGGAGAAGTTGTTTTGGGTCGGCCTCTGGAATCAGATCGAATGCCCTGGGTGGTAGTGGGAACAAAGGATCCGCATCGGGAAAGTTGTATTCCTGGTCGAATTGTTGGTAAGTTGACGTCACTCTGATATCCAATAGTTCTTCCCGGCTGGACTAGAAGCGAGGCGACCCTTTCTGTTGGCACCATATTGCTCACACAAGAAAACTATAACATTAAAGTGATATCTTGTTTATAAGATATTGGATTGAATTTATTGATTAATTGAATACATGAATATACACCTATTGTTGAAACATTCTACATAATGAGATGTAATAATAGTATCATGAGTATATGAACGACGATACAATTATCAACATCACCCCCTCCCCACACAGGTTCACTATAACATTTTATATGATAACATTTATCCATTTAGATCCCAATATGTGATATTACAAAGACACAGGGGAGACCTGATCCTAGATCAGAGCTGCATATTATGCTCCACAGAGGTTACCATGGTGATCAGACTAAGTCAACTGTTTAAGAATGGGAGATGGATATGTTTTCTATAGAGCCTTTAATTTAGGGATCTATAACTGCTGTCAGGTATAGGATGGAGATGAAATATGGCACGTTTTTGATTTCTGGTGTTTTTTAAGTTGCCCTAAAAGAGAAAAACTCTTTCCACATAGACAGACATAGGGTTTCTCTCCAGTGTGTGTTCGCTGGTGTGAATTCAGGGTCCCTAACTCAGCAAAGCTCTTTCCACACTGATCACAGCTATAAGGCTTCTCTCCAGTGTGTGTTCGCTGGTGTGAATTCAGGGTGGAAGCTCGAGCAAAGCTCTTTCCACACTGATCACAGCTATAAGGCCTCTCTCCTGTGTGTGTTCGCTGGTGTATAGTTAGTTTATCTGATAGAGCAAAGCTCTTTCCACACTGATCACAGCTATATGGCTTCTCTCCAGTGTGTATGCGCTGATGTTTATTCAAGGTGGAAACCACAGCAAAGCTCTTTCCACACAGATTACAGCTATATGGCTTCTCTCCAGTGTGAATGCGCTGGTGTATAATCAGGGTGTTAGCTACAGCAAAGCTCTTCCCACACTGATGACAGCTGTAAGGCTTATCTCCTGTGTGTACACTCTGGTGTATGGTTAGGGATCCTGCACTCGCAAAGTTTTTCCCACAATCAAGGCAGGGGTAAGGCTTCTCCCCTGTATGAATTCTCAGATGATATTTGAATGTGTAATATGTAGCAAACCTCTTCCCACATTGATCACAGCTGTAAGGCTTTTCTTCGGTGTGTGTTACCTGGTGTCTAGTTAGGTTGGAAGCTTGAGCAAAACTCTTCCCACATTGATCACAGCTGTAAGGCTTCTCTTCTGTGTGTGTTACCTGGTGTCTAGTTAGGTTGGAAGCGTGAGCAAACCTCTTCCCACATTGATCACAGCTATAAGGCTTCTCTCCAGTGTGTGTTACCTGGTGTGCTGTCAGGTTGCCTGAGTGATTGAAGCTCTTCCCACACTGATCACAGCTGTAAGGCTTCTCTCCCGTGTGTGTTAGCTGGTGTGCTGTCAGGTTGCCTGCCTGATTAAAGCTCTTTCCACACTGACCACAGCTATAAGGCTTCTCTCCAGTGTGTGTTACCCGGTGTGTAGTCAGCTGTCCAGACCGAGCAAAGCTCTTCCCACACTGACCACAGCTATAAGGCTTCACTCCAGTATGTGTTAGCTGGTGTGTTGTCAGGTTGCCTGACTGATTGAAGCTCTTTCCACACTGATAACAGTGATAAGGCTTCTCTCCGGTGTGAATACGCAGGTGAATTATGAAAGATCTCCGTGTAGTGAAACTCTTCCCACAGTCAGAGCAGCTGTGGTGAGATTTCTTCCCTGTACGTCTGTGCTGGTGTTTGAGGTGTTCTGATTGGGAGACACTCTTCTCTGCCTCGTCAGCAACATGTTGTTGTTGAAGCTCCCCAGATGATAAGTCCCTCCCGCTGAGAGAGCGACGGTTAGGAGAGTCCCCTGTGAAACAGATATTGAATAACTAAGTTTTGGAAATATGGGTCCATAAACAAACATCAACAATATATACTCAGTGGACAGTTCATTAGGTACACTTCCCAGTTCATGAAAATAGGTCACTCCTACAGACAGTGAGTCACGTGGCTATGGCTTGCTATATAAAGCAGACAGACAGGCAGAGACATTAAGTTCCTGTTTGATTGAACATCAGAATGGGTAAAACAAGTGACCTAAGCGACTGAGCGAGGTATGATCGCCGGTGCCAGGCGCGCCGGATCCAGAATCTCAGAAACAGACACTCTCCTGGACTTTTCACACACGACAGTGTCCAGCGTTCACCAAGAATGGTGCCTCAAAAAAGCAAATATCCAGTCAGCAGCAGTCCTGTTGGTGAAAACAGCTCATTGACGAGAGAGGTCGCAGGAGAATGGCAAGAATCGTGCAAACTGACAGGCGGGCCACAAACAGACAAATAACGGCACAGTGTATCTGAACATTGTTGCTGACCAAACCCAATAGAGTATCTTTGGGATGAGATGGAACGGGCTGTTGACAGCATGAATGAGCAGCCGTCTGCAGCAACTGCGTGTTGCCATTGCGTCAGCATGAACCAACATCCCTGTGGTACATTTCCGACACCTTGTAGAATCCACACTCCGGAGAATTCAGGCTGTTTTGGAGGCAAAGGCTGACCCGATCCGGTACTAGTTTGGTGTACCTAATAAACTGTCCAATGAGTATATATTGTTTATCAATGAATTAACAGAAGTTGCAGAATCAGATTGTAGTTTCATCCACACACCCCATTGTTCTTACTTGATGAAATCAAATCTCCCTCCTCCTCGTGTCCTTCTCTCACAGTTCCACTCTGCCCTGGTGTTTTCCTGCAGTCGACCAGCCGCACAGACACCCTCTTCAGACCCAGCAGTAAGGAGCTACCAGGAGAGTTGTGACCAGGGGACTCTGGCAGGTTGGAGGGGGACGGACTAGCTCTGTCCTGGTGAACACAGGAAGTATTGTACATAGAATATCATTAGACCAAAAAATGTGATGACTTTAGTCTAAATCTCTGATTGATTGCTGCATCCTTATAGTACCCCATTTCTCCTGAACTGTGCAATCGTTCACTACTTTCCACAAACGTACATATTTTTTCAAATCACCCAAGTATTTTAGCAGTGCATTGTACATCACACCATCATTTCAAATGGTAGCACAGTGACTCACTTTGCCCTACTGTATAGAAGTACACTGGCTGAAGAAGACTGGTGTAGTATTTACAGCCAAATCCATGAATTATTTGGTTTTAGCTTCCAACCTAAATGTAATTTATGTCAATTTATACAGTTTTTTTTCAAACTGTACGTAAACTCGACACTATCCAATTTTGGTTTCGTGGTTCAGTTTTTAGCAGTTTCATTAAATTATAGATAAATGTATAGTTTACAAATGACAGGAAAATCTTTTCAAAAGTAATTTATTGAAAATGGCCTAAGAATTTTTAAACAGATTTTTGTGCTTAGAGTTGTGAAAATCTACCACATCCTTGTGAAAATTCCACCAAAGAGAGAAAAAAAATGTAATTGGATTGGTGGAGTCATGTGATAGTGGGAGAATCCACCGTATGTTTTATAACAGCCATTTCCTTTCAAATCAGTGAAGGGAAGTGAACAAGTGCACAGTTAGGGAGGACGGAAAGACAATTAGGGATTCCTTAACATATTATCTAGGCAGAAGTAGAGCAAGCGTGAGGGCCAAGGGTGCAACACTAGAACCGCGATTTGCCACATCATTCAACAGGGTTCTGGCACACCATTGAGCGCTGCTGAAAAGCAGAGGCGCTACCGTGCCAGACGTGATGCTGATTAATCTGTTTGGGTGAGGGGGCAGCATTTTCACGTTCGTATGACAAGCGTTCCCAGCGTAAACTTCCTGCTACTCAGGCCCAGATGCTAATATATGCATAATATTAGTAGTATTGGACAGAAAACACTGAAGTTTCTAAAACTGTTTGAATGATGTCTGTGAGTATAACATAACTCATATGGCAGGAGAAAATCCAACCAGGAAGTGGGAAATCTGAGGTTTGTAGTTTTTCAACTCATTGCCTATCGAATATACAGTGTCTATGGGGTAATATTGCACTTCCTAAGGCTTCCACTAGATGTCAACAGTCTTTAGAACCTTGTTTGAGGCTTCTACTGTGAAGTGGGGGAGAATAAGAGCTGATTGAGTCAGGTGTCTGCCAGAGTGGCATGAGCTGATCACGCTCACTCACGTGAGAGCGACCTGCATTCCATTGCAATTCTAAAGACAAAGGAATTCTCCAGTTGGAACATTATTGAAGATTTATGTTAAAAACATCCTAAAGATTGATTCTATACATTGTTTGACATGTTTCTACGAACTGTAACGGAACTTTTTGACTTTGTCTGGACCTAGTGATCGCGCGTCATGGATTTGTGAACTCAAGGCGCGAACAACAAGGAGGTATTTGGACATAAATGGACTTTATCGAAATAAACAAACATTTGTGGAACTGCGATTCCTGGGAGTGCATTCTGATGAAGATCATCAAAGATAAGTGAATATTTATAATGCTATTTCTGACTGGCTTGTTTTGGTCTCTGAGTGCCATACTGAGATAATTGCATGGTTTACTTTTTCCGTAAAGCTTTTTTGAAATCTGACAAAGCGGTTGCATTAAGGAGAAGTATATCTATAATTCTGTGCATAATACTTGTATCTTTTATCAAAGTTTATTATGAGAATTTTCTGTAAATTGTTGTGGCTCTGTGCAAATTCACAGGATGCTTTGGAGGCAAAGCCAAATGTAAACTGAGGTTTTTGGATATAAATATGAACTTGATCGACCAAAACATACATGTATTGTTACATTAGTGTAAGCACAGATCATAAGGATATATTTACGATTTACAATGGGCGTGAGGTGTCATGAAACCCCCCACCTCCATACCTCTCGATCTCTCCCCCTCCGGTGGGTATGAGAGATGTCTCTGCAGGATTGTGGTCCACAGTGACCTGACCCGAACAGGCCAGTCATGACAATGCTTATGTTAAGCCCTGATATGGCTATGCCATATGGCTGTTGGCTACACTAGTTCATTTAGCAGGCAATATTTGCTTAGAATTCCGTGGCATTATTTTATAGTATGAAGAAAACAATTGAACATAGCTGTAGAAAAATAGAAAGGATATTTTCTTCAAGCGATTTGAAGGAGTGCGAACACATGCGGCCATTCTGTGTTGAGAGGTGACCTGACCCGAACAGGCCAGTCATGACAATGCAGGATACTATGCCATATACGCTGTAAGTCGCTTTAAGAATTTTTTTCCCATTCCTCCTTGCAAAACAGCTCGAGCTCAGTGAGGTTGGATGGAGAAAGAAAAGGTTTATTATTGAAACATTGTAATTTTGCTTTATGTTTTGGACATCTGTCCCAGTCTCAGGTCTTTTGCAGACTCCATCAGGTTCTCTTAGAAATTTGGCAGTGGGGACAGGGTGATGAGCTGTGTTGCTTTTGCCAAACATAAATGCACCTTCTTCCACAACATATCTTTAAGAAATGGCTTTCTTCTTGTGAAATAGGCATCACTATTTAACTTGACTATCACAGTGCACAGGTATAATATGTAATAATTAAGGGTAACACTTTATAATAGCCATCATTAGTAAGTCATTTATATCTATTAATTACTGGGTCACGACCCTCAAATAAGTTGCTACTGTGAAAATCAATAATGAAAGTATCTATGGTTACAGTTAACGGCTGGCGCTGTCTATTTTGCTGCAGGTGAAATGGTTAAGTAACAATATATTTATATGTTTCTTTTAGGCAACATGACTTTGGGAGAAGAAAAGGAGCGTTGTCAAAGCAAAATGAAACAGGGAGCTGCAGAAACTACAAGATCAGTCGAGGAAAGTCGAACAGCGAGCAGAGAAATACAGAAAGCGGCTCCAACGATCGAAAAAGGACCACCCATCTCCAAGATCCAAAGTCAACAAGTTGGTTCGGCAAATCTCGGGCACATCCCTAAGGAGAACCCTGTTGTTTCATACAGCAGTAGCTGAGGAAGTACATAACAAGTACACACATTCAAAGAGAGAGAGTGACAGACAAGTCATTGCAGGAATAGTCACCAGCAAAATCCTGAAGTACAGGTTGCAGAGATTGGCAGAGGAGGTTGTGGATACAACTGGTAAATTAAAATGTCTACGGGTACCAGAGGAAGAAGGGGATTGCTGCCACGCTGAGATCAACGGTGAGATGATTATTTTTATGTGACGATGTCAGCAGGATCACAACAGGAAAAAAAAGACAAAGGTGACAAAAAAAAAGAAAATGCAGAAAATATGGTGGATTCAATGAAGACCCTCCATTTGAAGTTCCTAGATGAGCATCTATCATACTCACTGTTCTGCACACTTCCCCTCCTACTGGGTTGTGCTTCCAACATTGGCAGATCATGACACGTGCATTTGCAAACAACATGAGGCTTTATTTTGCCTAAAAGCTTCACCAGATGCACATCATCTACACATCCAATGTGGAGAGCCTGACGCATGCCATCACAAGCAAGGTATGTATGTATGTATGTATGTATGTATGTATGCATGTATGTATGTATGTATGCATGTATGCATGTATGCATGTATGCATGTATGCATGTATGCATGTATGTATGTATGTATGTATGTGGAATGTGAGCAATGCAGCAATAATACCTATACACTCAAAAGCCACTACAGAGACACCGATCGCATCTCCTACCTTCAGTGTACCACTGTGGACAAAGAGCACAAAGATCACTTTGAAAAAATGATTTTTATGCCCCACAAGAAGAGCTGGTGGAAACATTTTGCTCCAGAAGTTCAGGCACCATCTCTATAACATCAGACAGCAATATGTTTTCTCACGGGCGCTGAACCTCCTTGCAAATTAACGTGCAGTCCATATTGACTTCTCTGAGAACTACGGCTGCAAGTACAACACTCAAGCACAAACTGTCCATTTTGGTGCATCACATTAACAGCATCTGCCCCTACCTCCTTCTGCACTGTATCGGCATCCAGACTGAAGTGACCACCTGCCATATGGCAACACCTGGAGCCCATCCTGAGGGAAATCCAAGAGAGATGCCCGGATGTTGGTTTTTTGCCCCTGAGCAGGCAGTTAACCCACTGTCCCTAGGCCGTCATTGAAAATAAGAATTTGTTAACTGACTTGCCTGAGATACTAGCTAGTGATGTTATGTCACACTTTATTATATAGTTTGATGATCTGCTCTAAGATTTAAAATAGCTCATGTTAGCTAGATAACTTAAACGACATAGGTTATGCTAGCTAGGTTAGCTAGCTACTGTAATGGTAGCTGGGTTAAAAAAACGTTCACACGTAAACATGCAGTGGACGGGCTATTTTGAAAATATTATTATATTAATTAAATGAATGCACAATTAATTATGATATTTATTCGTAGATGCTTCTACATGCTTCTACACCTGCATTGCTTGCCGTTTGGGGTTTTAGGCTGGGTTTCTGTACAGCACTTTGAGATATCAGCTGATGTGCGAAGGGCTATATAAATAAATTTGATTTGATTTAGATTACAATTTGAATGGTTTGGCATTATAATAAGGTGTGTGAAAATATATTTTGAAATTTTCATGGAAAACATTAGCATAATGTTTTCTGTTAGAGAGTGGAGAGGAAGAAGACTAGATAGGAAGAGTGAAAGAGAGAGAAAAGGAAAGGTAAATATATGATTACAGAGCCTGCCAATTTTTTTTTATTCCAAACTATGTTT
>NW_027260042.1:0-17995 GCF_045791955.1 Oncorhynchus clarkii lewisi
GTACTGTAGTTATGGTGTTATTTACTGTAGACATGGTGTTATTTTCTGTAGGCATGGTGTTATTTACTGTAGGCATGGTGTTATTTACTGTAGACATGGTGTTATTTACTGTAGACATGGTGTTATTTACTGTAGACATGGTGTTATTTACTGTAGACATGGTGTTATTTACTATAGACATGGTGTACTGTAGTTATGGTGTTATTTACTGTAGACATGGTGTTATTTTCTGTAGGCATGGTGTTATTTACTGTAGGCATGGTGTTATTTACTGTAGACATGGTGTTATTTACTGTAGACATGGTGTACTGTAGGCATGGTGTTATTTACTGTAGTCATTGTGTTATTTACTGTAGGCATGGTGTTATTTACTGTAGACATGGTGTTATTTACTGTAGACATGGTGTTATTTACTGTAGACATGGTGTTATTTACTGTAGGCATGGTGTTATTTACTGTAGGCATGGTGTTATTTACTGTAGACATGGTGTTATTTACTGTAGACATGGTGTTATTTACTGTAGGCATGGTGTTATTTACTGTAGGCATGGTGTTATTTACTGTAGACATGGTGTTATTTACTGTAGGCATGGTGTTATTTACTGTAGACATGGTGTTATTTACTGTAGGCATGGTGTTATTTACTGTAGACATGGTGTTATTTACTGTAGGCATGGTGTTATTTACTGTAGGCATGGTGTTATTTACTGTAGGCATGGTGTTCACTTAATGTAGAGTTGTTGATTTTAACTTGGATCCTGTGGGCTACTGTGTCTAAATAAAGCTGAGAAAAGTCAGAGTTTATTTGTTTTAATTTCAGGCTGTAAGGCAACAGAAGGGGAACATTTTGAAAGAGGGTGGTGATTTTCTATACCCACTGTAAACAAATTTGTGGACAACATTTGAGAGAAATAAGCTTCTTTTGTCCGTATGGAAAATATCTGGGATTTGTTTTTCTGGGATTCACAAGTCCAGTGTTAAGTGTTTGAATTAGGCCCAACACTTCACCTTTCGTTTAGACTCCCATGGTAAACATAGTTAAATGCATCAAATCAAATCTCTCGTACACATCGTCCACATCCTTACACAACATCCGGACAGAGACATTGATTGAACCATCTCTCTGAAGAGTTCAAAGTCATTATAGCTGTCCAGTGATTTTTGTGATGCTGACAAGAGTGTGATGAGAACACACACATACACTGATACAGACATACACACTATGACACACACACACACACACACACACACACACACACACACACACACACACACACACACACACACACACACACACACACACACACACACACACACACACACACTATGACACACACACACACACACACACACACACTCACCACCACAGAGACAGGGCTGTTGAACCGCATTTGCACAGTTGACTATGTCTGTATCCCAAATGGTAATCTGTTTAGTGCACTACTTTTGACCAGGGTCCATAGGGCTTTGGTCAAAGTAGTGCCCTTTGTAGAGAATAAAAAGCTATTTGTGAAGTTGACTATGTAAAGACCAGAAACAAAGGACCAGGGGATTCAACTGGAACTGATGTACAGCGCCCACCAAGCTGCCCATGGCTGTGTAGAACTGAGCTTGGCTTGGGGGGCGTGGACCACTCTGACTGGTTGAGGAACTCTTCGGCTGGTGAGGAACTTTGAGGCACGGTGCATTTGTCAAAAATAAGTTGAGAATTTAGGATGCCTTTGTGAACCAATATAACTTGTAAGAAGAAATTGTATAATAAAATGTTTTACAAGATTAATTGTATATAGTGTTTGCCATTAGCCTTGATTAAGACAGTTCTGTTGTTCAAGTTTTTTCCAATTGACTGTTGATGGTCAAGCAGTGGTAGACTTGAGTGACCATGAAAACTACAATGAGTATTATGAGGTGTACAGTACCTTGGGAAAGTATTCAGACCCCTTGACTTTTTCTACATTTTGTTACGTTACAGTCTTATTCAAAACATTTTTTTTTTTTTTACAAAACCTACAATCTACACACAATACTCGATAATGACAAAGCAAAATCCGTTTTTAGAAATGTTTGCAAATGTATTAAAAAGAAAAAACAGAACTACCTTATTTACATAAGAATTTGCAATGAGACTCGAAATTGAGCTCCGGTGCATCCTGTTTCCATTGTTCATCCTTGAGATGTTTCTACAACTTGATTAGAATCCACCTGTGGTAAATTCAATTGATTGGACATGAATTGGGAAGAAACACACCTGTCTATATAAGGTCCTACATTTGACTGTGCGTGTCAGAGCAAAATTTAAGCCATGAGGTCGAAGGAAATGTCTGTAGTGCTCCGAGACCGGATTGTGTCGTTGCACAGATCTGGGGAAGGGTACCAAAAAATGTCTGCAACATTGAAGTTCCCCAAGAACACAGTGGCCTCCATCATTCTTAAATGGAAGAAGATTGGAACCACAAAGACTCTTAATAGAGCTGGCCATCCAGCCAAACTGAGAACTGGAGGGAGAAGGGCCTTGGTCAGGGAAGTGACCAAAAACCCGATGTTCACTCTGACAGAGCTTTAGAGTTCCTCTGTGGAGATGGGAGAACCTTCCAGAAGGACAACCATCTTTGCAGCACTCCACCAATCAGGCCTTTATGGTAGAGTGGCCAGACGGAAGCCACTCCTCAGTAAAAGGCACATGGCAGCCCACTTGGAGTTTGGCAAAAGGAACCTAAAGACTCTGAGACCATGAGAAACAAGATTCTCTGGTCTGATGAAACCAAGAATGAACACTTTGTCCTGAATACCAAGCGTCACGCCTGGAGGAAACCTGGCACCATCCCTATGGTGAAGCATGGTGGTGGCAGCATCATGATGTGGGGATGTTAATCAGCGGCAGGGACTGGGAGACAAGTCAGGATCGAGGCAAAGATGATTGGAGCAAAGTATAGAGAGATCCTTGATGAAAACCTGCTTCAGAGCATTAAGGACCTCAGACTGGGGCGAAGGTTCACCTTCCAACTGGACAACGGCTGTAAGCACACAGCCAAGACAACGCATGAGTTGCTTCTGGATAAGTCTTTGAATATCCTTGAGTGGCCCAGCAAGATCCCGGACTTGAACCCGATCTCTGGAGAGAACTGAAAATAGCTGTGCAGCGATGCTCCCCATCCAACCTGACAAATCTTGAGAGGATCTGCGGGGAAGATTGAGAGAAACTCCTCAAATGCAGGTGTGCCAAGCTGGTAGCGTCATACCCAAGAAGACTCATGGCTGTAATCGCTGCCAAAGGTGCTTCAATAAAGTTCTAGGTAAAGGGTCTGAATACTTACAGTGCCTTGCGAAAGTATTCGGCCCCCTTGAACTTTGCGACCTTTTGCCACATTTCAGGCTTCAAACATAAAGATATAAAACTATATTTTTTTTGTGAAGAATCAACAACAAGTGGGACACAATCATGAAGTGGAACGACATTTATTGGATATTTCAAACTTTTTTAACAAATCAAAAACTGAAAAATTGGGCGTGCAAAATTATTCAGCCCCCTTAAGTTAATACTTTGTAGCGCCACCTTTTGCTGCGATTACAGCTGTAAGTCGCTTGGGGTATGTCTCTATCAGTTTTGCACATCGAGAGACTGAAATGTTTTCCCATTCCTCCTTGCAAAACAGCTCGAGCTCAGTGAGGTTGGATGGAGAGCATTCTCCTACATTACCTGCCTACTACTTATCTAACTTAGCACCACCTGGTGCCCTAACCAAAATACAGGGGGTGGTCCGCCCAGGTCTACCTAGTGTGCCTAGACAGTGAATATACTACGGGTATATGTATGCCCGCGGGCCTCTTGCCTAAGCACTCCCTAGGTACTGGGCCGTACCCTCTGTAGTGCCTTGCAGTCAGATGCCGAGCAGTTGCCATACCAGGCGGGATGCCGAGCAGTTGCCATACCAGGCGGTGATACAACCAGTTAGGATGCTCTTGATGTATTCACAACAAGAGAAGCAGCAACAGTTTAGCAGCCTCCTTCTTTGTCTCTACAGCATCCTACTGCTCCCTCTGCCCTTCCATAGACACCAAGACCCGACTACCATACAGCCCTCTGCCCTTCCATAGACACCAAGACCTGACTACCATACAGCCCTCTGCCCTTCCATAGACACCAAGACCTGACTACCATACAGCCCTCTGCCCTTCCATAGACACCAAGACCTGACTACCATACAGCCCTCTGCCCTTCCATAGACACCAAGACCAGACTACCATACAGCCCTCTGCCCTTCCATAGACACCAAGACCTGACTACCATACAGCACAATGGAAAGGGATACCTAGTCAGTTGTCCAACTGAATGTATTCAACTGAATGTGTCTTCTGCATTTAACCCAATCCTTCTGAATCAGAGAGGTGAAGGGGGCTGCCATAATTGACATCAAGGAATTTTGGTGGGCTGCCCGGGAAACAGTGGGTTAACTGCCTTGCTCAGGGGAACAGTGGGTTAACTGCCTTGCTCAGGGGAACAGTGGGTTAACTGCTTTGCTCAGGGGAACAGTGGGTTAACTGCCTTACTCAGGGGAACAGTGGGTTAACTGCCTTGCTCAGGGAAACAGTGGGTTAACTGCCTTGTTCAGGGAAACAGTGGGTTAACTGCCTTGCTCAGGGGAACAGTGGGTTAACTGCCTTGCTCAAGGGAACAGTGGGTTAACTGCCTTGCTCAGGGGAACAGTGGGTTAACTGCCTTGCTCAGGGGAACAGTGGGTTAACTGCCTTGTTCAGGGGAACAGTGGGTTAACTGCCTTGTTCAGGGGAACAGTGGGTTAACTGCCTTGTTCAGGGGAACAGTGGGTTAACTGCCTTGCTCAGGGGAACAGTGGGTTAACTGCCTTGCTCAGGGGAACAGTGGGTTAACTGCCTTGCTCAGGGGAACAGTGGGTTAACTGCCTTGCTCAAGGGAACAGTGGGTTAACTGCCTTGCTCAGGGGAACAGTGGGTTAACTGCCTTGCTCAGGGGAACAGTGGGTTAACTGCCTTGTTCAGGGGAACAGTGGGTTAACTGCCTTGTTCAGGGGAACAGTGGGTTAACTGCCTTGTTCAGGGGAACAGTGGGTTAACTGCCTTGCTCAGGGGAACAGTGGGTTAACTGCCTTGCTCAGGGGAACAGTGGGTTAACTGCCTTGCTCAGGGGAACAGTGGGTTAACTGCGTTGCTCAGGGGCAGAACGACAGATGTTTACCTTGTCAGGTCTATAGCTACTTGTGACATGTAAGAGATTCTTCAACAGATGTATTTTTAAATCCAGAGAGATTTTAACTTGTCCCATAGTTGTCGCTTACTTATTGTCCTGATGAACAATATATTTCAGAATATATTTAGTCTTTTTTACATGTATTGCTCTGTCCTATGGTTCAGATTGGACGATAAGGACTCTGTGGCTATCCATAACAACCCTCCAGCCCCTGAGAACTTAGCCAAAGAGGAGGAGATTACGGTCAGAGGATCTGCGTTCCAGATGAAACCCTATCCCCTATATAGTGCACAACTAAGGATCAGTCTAATTCAATCATGCCTCATAATTCAGTCATGTGTTTTGCTAATCAAATTGTTGTTCTCCTCCTCCTCTTCCTTGTTCTCCTCCTCCTTCTGTCTCTCCTCCTCCTCCTCCTCTTCCTTGTTCTCCTCCTCCTTCTGTCTCTCCTCCTCCTCTTCCTTGTTCTCCTCCTCCTTCTGTCTCTCCTCCTCCTCTTCCTTGTTCTCCTCCTCCTTCTGTCTCTCCTCCTCCTCCTCTTCCTTGTTCTCCTCCTCCTTCTGTCTCTCCTCCTCCTCCTCTTCCTTGTTCTCCTCCTCCTTCTGTCTCTCCTCCTCCTCCTCCTCTTCCTTGTTCTCCTCCACCTCCTCTTCCTTGTTCTCCTCCTCCTCCATCTCCTCTTCCTTGTCCTCCTCCTCCTTCTGTCTTTCCTCCTCCACCTCCTCTTCCTTGTCCTCCTCCTCCTCCTCCTCCTCCTCTTCCTTGTCCTCCTCCTCCTCCTTCTGTCTCTCCTCCTCCTCTTCCTTGTCTTCCTCCTCCTCCTCCTCCTCCACCTCTTCCTTGTTCTCCTCCTCCTCCTTCTGTCTCTCCTCCTCCTTCTCTTCCTCCTTCTGTCTCTCCTCCTCCTCCTCCTCCTCTTCCTTGTTCTCCTCCTCGTTCTGTCTCTCCTCCTCCTCCTCTTCCATGTTCTTCTCCTCCTCCTCCTTCTGTCTCTCTTCCTCCTCTGCCCTGTACTCCTGTCTCTCTCCTCCTCCTCCACCTCCTCTTCCTTGTCCTCCTTCTCCTCTTCCTTGTTGTCCTCCCCCACCTCCTCTTCCTTGTCCTCCTTCTCCTCTTCCTTGTTGTCCTCCTCCACCTCCTCTTCCTTGTCCTCCTCTTGTCTCTCCTCCTCCACCTCCTCTTCCTTATTCTTTTCTCCGGCGAGGCTACAGCTCTCCTCTATAGAGCAGTCAACAGAACACCGCAGTCAGTCAACAGAACACCGCAGTCAGTCAACAGAACACCGCAGTCAGTCAACAGAACACCACAGTCAGTCAACAGAACACCACAGTCAGTCAACAGAACACCACAGTCAGTCAACAGAACACCACAGTCAGTCAACAGAACACCACAGTCAGTCAACAGAACACCACAGTCAGTCAACTGCTACCCTTTTGTAGGTACCCAGCTCCCTCTGTGCTCTCACACATTCTCTCCACACCATCCATTCAACCCATATGAGTCAAGAACTAATCGATAAGCACCTTCATGCAGAGAAAGTGTAGCTCAATTTCCATTGTCTATATAATGCGTCGAAAGATATGTATTTTATTTTATTGCATCTAGAATTGAGAAATTGAGAAATTGAGAAATTGAGAAATAGAGAAATAGAGAAATAGAGAAATTGAGAAATTGAGAAATAGCAGTGTATTTTTTTACATCGATTTCAGTGTTTTTTTCCTGCTGTTGTTCTGTCTGTTTTGTTTCCAGCTCAGTCCAACCACAGTGACCCCGGTTATTGAACCCCTGTGCGTTGGTGTGTTAATGGCCAACAGGGAGTGCAAGAATGGATCAGAGGAGAAGAAGAACGTGAGTGGGAGGATGTTAAGAGTGTGAGAGTGTTCACATGATGGCCCGTTCCTGGTGTCTCGTTAGCCTGAAATCCAGAACCTAGTTTGCTAGTATCACACTCCTTGTACTCTGTGTCATTCCAAATAGTATGACAAGAAGTGGCCAGGAGTGTCATGGTAACTCAAACAGACTGGTACCCAGGTTAGTGTCATGGTAACCCAGGTTAGTGTCTCAAGTCTAGAGCAGTCGCTGATTGGAAGGAAAGGATCAAACCCAGAAGATGTTGGACGCTATCCCGGCTCTAATCTGTATTTCTCTCCCTCTAGATGATGATGATGGTGGAGGAAGAGGACTCCCGACAACCCAACAAGCAAGAGGAAGGGGGAGGAGAGGGTGGTGAGTCAAACAGATGAGTCTTTTCTAACTCCATACAGAGTTCCATCTCTGTTCACACACACTCCACGCTGCCTCAGAGGCACAGCTGGCATACCTCAGCATGCTAACGGGATATACAGCTGGCATACCTCAGCATGGTAACAAGGGATTTACAGCTGGCATACCTCAGCATGCTAACAGGGGATAAACAGGTGGCATACCTCAGCATGCTAACAGGGGATATACAGCTGGCATACCTCAGCATGGTAACAGGGGATATACAGCTGGCATACCTCAGCATGGTAACAGGGGATAAACAGGTGCCACTGCTGAGCTCTTGTTTGTTCACTCTGGGAGGGAACAGTGCTTGTATTACTCAACATGGGGTGGTTACAGAATGGTGAGACTGGCAATGTGTGTGAGATGTGTCCCAAAGAAAACCCAGAGGGAGACAAGAAAGGAGACAAAGCTGCTGCAGATGACAAGGTAAGAGAGATGATGATGATGACAATGATAGCGAATGACTCCCTGTTGTGTGTGAAGCCTCAGCCAGGGGAGAAGTAAGGTGTGTTCTCCCAGTCCCACTACTACCTGAATCTGTATCGCTTCAAGGCTGTGGGGAAAGATGACCTGGACCTACAGTAAAATCCTCACCGATTAATACTCATGATGCACTTCATGTTTATTGACTCCAACTCCATGTACTGGTTCTCTCTCTCCATGTGCATCTTGATATCTTTTGATATTGATCATTCTCTTGCTCTCTGTGCATCTCTGTCACTTAGTCTCTCTGTGCATCTCTGTCACTTAGTCTCTCTGTTTATCTCTGTCACTTAGTATATCTGTGTATCTCTGTCACTTAGTCTCTCTGTGTATCTCTGTCACTTAGTCTCTGTTTATCTCTGTCACGTAGTCTCTCTGTCACTTAGTCTCTCTGTTTGTCTCTGTCACTTAGTCTCTGTGCATCTCTGCCACTTAGTCTCTCTGCCACTTAGTCTCTCTGCCACTTAGTCTCTCTGTCACCTAGTCTCTGTCACCTAGTCTCTCTGTCACCTAGTCTCTCTGTCACCTAGTCTCTCTGCCACTTAGCCTCTCTGTCACTTAGTATCTCTGTCACCTAGTTTCTCTGTCACCTATTCTCTGTCACCTAATCTCTGTCACCTAGTCTCTCTGTCTATCTCTGTCACTTAGTCACTCTGTTTATCTCTGTCATTTAGCCTCTCTGTGCATCTCTGTCACATTGTCTCTCTATGCATCTCTGTCTCTTTAGTCTCTCTGTGCATATCTGTAAATGGTCTCTCTATGCATCTCTGTCACTTTGTCTCTGTCATTTAGTCTCTCTGTCACTTTAGTCTCTCTGCGTATCTCTGTAACTTAGTATATCTGTCACTTAGTCTCTCTATGCATCTCTGTCTCTTTAGTCTCTCTGTGCATATCTGTAACTTAGTCTCTCTGTTACTTAGACTCTGTCACCTAGTCTCTCTGTCACCTAGTCTCCGTCACCTAGTATTTCTGTCACCTAGTCTCTGTCACTTAGTATCTCTGTCACTTTAGTCTCTGTGCATCTCTGTCACTTAGTCTCTGTGTATCTCTATCACTTAGTCTCTCTGTGCCTCTCTGTCACTTAGTCTCTCTGTCACCTAGTCTTTCTGTCACTTGCCTTTCTGTCACTTAGTATCTCTGTCACTTTAGTCTCTGTGCATCTCTGTCACTTTAGTCTCTCTATGCATCTCTGTCTCTTTAGTCTCTCTGTGCATATCTGTAACTTAGTCTCTCTGTTACTTAGTCTCTGTCACCTAGTCTCTCTGTCACCTAGTCTCTGTCACCTAGTATTTCTGTCACCTAGTCTCTGTCACTTAGTATCTCTGTCACTTTAGTCTCTGTGCATCTCTGTCACTTAGTCTCTGTGTATCTCTATCATTTAGTCTCTCTGTGCCTCTCTGTCACTTAGTCTCTCTGCCACCTAGTCTTTCTGTCACCTAGTCTTTCTGTCACTTGCCTTTCTGTCACGTAGTATCTCTGTCACTTTAGTCTCTGTGCATCTCTGTCACTTTAGTCTCTCTGTGTATCTCTGTCACTTAGTCTCTGTGCATCTTAGTCTCTCTCCCCTTTAGTCTCTCTGTCACTTAGTTTCTGTCACTTAGTCTCTCTGTCACTTAGTCTTTCTGTCATTTAGTCTCTCTATCTCTGTCACTTAGACTCTCTGCCACTTAGTCTCTCTGTCTATTTCTGTCACTTCGTCTCTGTCACTAGTCTCTCTGTGATTTAGCCTCTCTGACAATTAGTATCTCTGTCACTTAGTCTCTCTGTGCATCTCTGTCACTATAGTCTCTTTGTGTACGTTGTGTGTTTGTGTTGTAGTGCAGGGGACCAGCTCACAGTGATAGATGACTCCAATGAGGAGTGGTGGAGGGTGAGTGTCTGTTAAATTGAAATGGAACTGACCCCAACCTTGACTCAAACCTCACAGCGCACTGATAGGAAATCAGCATTCAGCATCAGTAAATGAATATGGAAAGCTCAGGGAATCCACTCCCAACCTGTGTATTGTGTTTCAGGGAAAGATAGGGTGGAGGTCTTGCTTCCTGCCAGCTAACTACAACATCAGGGTGCGTTCTGAGGAGAGGGTTCACAAGTTGACACGTTCCTTCGTAGGTAACAGAGAGATGGGACAGATCACCCTGAAGAAAGACCAGGTCGGTACACTATATTACAGCTGGATGTTTTGTTCTGCTCATTCATTTGTAATACTGATAATATTGCTGTAGTCTTGGATAAGGTCTCCTCATAGACCAGAGAATTGGAATTAAATTACCTTTTTTTGGGCACAATTCAATTTTAAAAAATGCAATGTCAAACATCGTACCTGAGAGATGAAACACTACTTGAATTAATACATGTTAAATACAAATCTATGTTCTGCTTGTTCAAGGTCAGCACACTTTGGCACAGCGCTACCAGACTGTATAGTATATGTATGAGTTGGTTGTGGCCATGTATTGTGTTATTATCTGAGTCTAACTGTACTTAAAGAACAACCAAGACCCTGACCCAACACACTGAGCAGGTAGTTACTAATCACAGTGCTCAGCCTGGTCCAGGTTACTACAAATCACAGTGCTCAGCCTGGTCCAGGTTACTACTAATCACAGTGCTCAGCCTGGTCCAGGCTACTACTAATCACAGTGCTCAGCCTGGTCCAGGCTACTACTAATCACAGTGCTCAGCCTGGTCCAGGCTACAACTAATCACAGTGCTCAGCCTGGTCCAGCCTACTACTAATCACAGTGCTCAGCCTGGTCCAGGCTACTACTAATCACAGTGCTCAGCCTGGTCCAGGCTACTACTAATCACAGTGCTCAGCCTGGTCCAGGCTACTACTAATCACAGTGCTCAGCCTGGTCCAGGCTACTATTAATCACAGTGCTCAGCCTGGTCCAGGCTACTACTAATCACAGTGCTCAGCCTAGTCCAGGCTACAACTAATCACAGTGCTCAGCCTGGTCCAGCCTACTACTAATCACAGTGCTCAGCCTGGTCCAGGCTACTACTAATCACAGTGCTCAGCCTGGTCCATGCTACTATTAATCACAGTGCTCAGCCTGGTCCAGGCTACTATTAATCACAGTGCTCAGCCTAGTCCAGGCTGTTATTAATCACAGTGCTCAGCCTGGTCCAGGCTACTACTAATCACAGTGCTCAGCCTGGTCCAGGCTACTACTAATCACAGTGCTCAGCCTGGTCCAGGCTACTACTAATCACAGTGCTCAGCCTGGTCCAGGCTACTACTAATCACAGTGCTCAGCCTGGTCCAGGCTACAACTAATCACAGTGCTCAGCCTGGTCCAGCCTACTACTAATCACAGTGCTCAGCCTGGTCCAGGCTACTACTAATCACAGTGCTCAGCCTGGTCCAGGCTACTACTAATCACAGTGCTCAGCCTGGTCCAGGCTACTATTAATCACAGTGCTCAGCCTGGTCCAGGCTACTACTAATCACAGTGCTCAGCCTAGTCCAGGCTACAACTAATCACAGTGCTCAGCCTGGTCCAGCCTACTACTAATCACAGTGCTCAGCCTGGTCCAGGCTACTACTAATCACAGTGCTCAGCCTGGTCCATGCTACTATTAATCACAGTGCTCAGCCTGGTCCAGGCTACTATTAATCACAGTGCTCAGCCTGGTCCAGGCTACTACTAATCACAGTGCTCAGCCTGGTCCAGGCTACTACTAATCACAGTGCTCAGCCTGGTCCAGGCTACTACTAATCATAGTGCTCAGCCTAGTCCAGGCTGTTATTAATCACAGTGCTCAGCCTGGTCCAGGCTACTACTAATCACAGTGCTCAGCCTGGTCCAGTCTACTACTAATCACAGTGCTCAGCCTGGTCCAGGCTGTTATTAATCACAGTGCTCAGCCTGGTCCAGGCTACAACTAATCACAGTGCTCAGCCTGGTCCAGCCTACTACTAATCACAGTGCTCAGCCTGGTCCAGGCTACTACTAATCACAGTGCTCAGCCTGGTCCAGGCTACTACTAATCACAGTGCTCAGCCTGGTCCAGGCTACAACTAATCACAGTGCTCAGCCTGGTCCAGGCTACTACTAATCACAGTGCTCAGCCTGGTCCAGGCTAGTATTAATCACAGTGCTCAGCCTGGTCCAGGCTACTACTAATCACAGTGCTCAGCCTGGTCCAGGCTACTACTAATCACAGTGCTCAGCCTGGTCCAGCCTACTACTAATCACAGTGCTCAGCCTGGTCCAGGCTACTACTAATCACAGTGCTCAGCCTGGTCCAGGCTACTACTAATCACAGTGCTCAGCCTGGTCCAGGCTACAACTAATCACAGTGCTCAGCCTGGTCCAGCCTACTACTAATCACAGTGCTCAGCCTGGTCCAGGCTACAACTAATCACAGTGCTCAGCCTGGTCCAGCCTACTACTAATCACAGTGCTCAGCCTAGTCCAGGCTGTTATTAATCACAGTGCTCAGCCTGGTCCAGGCTACTACTAATCACAGTGCTCAGCCTGGTCCAGGCTACTACTAATCACAGTGCTCAGCCTGGTCCAGGCTACCACTACTTCTTAAATATGACATTTTTCAGGAACATTGATTTGGTGTGTGCATGAGGTTACAGACAATAGACACATGCTGAATCTATACTCCTGAATTATATATGGAAGAAATAGATGTGGATTTCTATAGTTTCTGTAGAGTCGGGGGCCCTTATTCACGAAGTGTCAGAAGTAGCGCTGATCTAGGATCAGTTATCCCTTTCGAATCCTAATGAATGGTATTTTATGGACGGGGGGGGGGGGGGGGACTTGATCCTAGATCAGCACTCGTCCTCTGAGATACAGTATGCCTGTCTGTACCCCCAGATCGTTGTGAAGGAAGGAAAGGAGGTGAATGGCTATCTGAAAGTCAGCGATGGACAGAAGCTGGGGTTCTTCCCTGCCAATCTTCACCGGGACATCTGAGGCCCTGGCCATTTTTTATATGAGGATGAAATTAAAACTGTAGACTAGAGCACAGTTTGAGAATTTTAAATCGCCCCCCCCCCCCCCCCCCCCAAATACCGTAGCTTTATCTCACTGCTCACTGTGAGGCAGTGCAATAACATACTTTTAACAGGGTTTTTATGAAATGGGGGATTTCTTATTCTTTCTGACATTTTTCCCGTTATTCACGAGGGTCCTTCCATGAAACGAGTGTCTTCAGCCTCCCTTTGATATTTTAAGTAAAAATTGTGCACCAATATTTCATTTTGAAAGTCTGTTATATTGAATGAAGTGCCCTTTTAATTTAGACCACATGGAGAATTCAATGAATCCCTCCGTCAACCCTCTCAATACATCTAAATGCAGCATTTTAACGTGCCCCTCCGTCAACCCACTTAATTCCACCAATTCTCCCAGGTTTCACCACCTTTGTAAAGCTCTAGTTATTTTGCTGCTTCATTTTCTGAAGATGATTATTTATGAATTGTGATTTAGTGATTCATTAACGTCTGCCCCTCATTTTAAAGTCCTGTTATGTGAACTGACACCTAAAAGCAGGTGACCTGGTTCTACTCCTTTTTTCCCGTTTTGTGGTGGGAAAGTGAGCGGGTCGAGCAGGCTAGAAATGTTTAGGCCCCATATGTAATCTACAGTGTATGGCTCTGGTTAGGCCCCATATGTAATCTACAGTGTATGGCTCTGGTTAGGCCCCATATATAATCTACAGTGTATGGCTCTGGTTAGGCCCCATATGTAATCTACAGTGTATGGCTCTGGTTAGGCCCCATATGTAATCTACAGTGTATGACTCTGGTTAGGCCCCATATGTAATCTACAGTGTATGGCTCTGGTTAGGCCCCATATGTAATCTACAGTGTATGGCTCTGGTTAGGCCCCATATGTAATCTACAGTGTATGGCTCTGGTTAGGCCCCATATGTAATCTACAGTGTATGGCTCTGGTTAGGCCCCATATGTAATCTACAGTGTATGGCTCTGGTTAGGCCCCATATGTAATCTACAGTGTATGGCTCTGGTTAGGCCCCATATGTAATCTACAGTGTATGGCTCTGGTTAGGCCCCATATATAATGTACAGTGTATGGCTCTGGTTAGGCCCCACATATAATGTACAGTGTATGGCTCTGGTTAGGCCCCATATGTAATCTACAGTGTATGGCTCTGGTTAGGCCCCATATATAATGTACAGTGTATGGCTCTGGTTAGGCCCCATATGTAATCTACAGTGTATGGCTCTGGTTAGGCCCCATATATAATGTACAGTGTATGGCTCTGGTTAGGCCCGATATATTATCTACAGTGTATGGCTCTGGTTAGGCCCCATATGTAATCTACAGTGTATGGCTCTGGTTAGGCCCCATATATAATCTACAGTGTATGGCTCTGGTTAGGCCCCATATATAATGTACAGTGTATGGCTCTGGTTAGGCCCCATATATAATGTACAGTGTATGGCTCTGGTTAGGCACCATATATAATGTACAGTGTATGGCTCTGGTTAGGCCCCATATATAATGTATATGGCAACGTTCTCTACCTCTCTTTCTCATCTCTCTATGTCTATCACTCTTTAAAGTTCTCTCACTCATGTCTCTCTTTCTCTCATATGTCTCTCTTTCTCTCATATGTCTCTCTCTCTCTCTCTCTCTCTCTCTCTCTCTCTCTCTCTCTCTCTCTCTCTCTCTCTCTCTCTCTCTCTCTCTCTCTCTCTCTCTCTCTCTCTCTCTCTCTCTCTCTCTCTCTCTCTCTCTCTCTCTCTCTCTCTCTCTCTCTCTCTCTCTCTCTCTCTCTCTCTGGTAGCTAGGCTTGAGCAGTCTTCTGATTGGACTACACAGGAACCCTTCAGACACGGGTCACTTCCCCTTAGAAACAGCCATGGTTGCCCTTTACAGAGACTGCAGAATGGGGAGAGACATGACATCAGATCTGCCATGTCATCTCTGACCTCTAACCCCTGTCAAGCGTTTCAGACAGACAGGAGGCAAGCAGCAGGCAGAGAGACAGGGAGGAGAGACAGATAGGAGCTTGGCAGTGAGACAGGGAGGAGAGACAGACAGGAGCTTGGCAGCAGGCAGAGAGACAGGGTGGAGAGACAGACAGGAGCATGGCCCCAGGCAGAGAGACAGGGAGGAGAGACAGACAGGAGCTTGGCTCCAGGCAGAGAGACAGGGAGGAGAGACAGACAGGAGCATGGCAGCAGGCAGAGAGACAGGGAGGAGAGACAGACATGAGCATGGCAACAGGCAGAGACACAGGGAGGAGAGACAGATAGGAGCTTGGCAGTGAGACAGGGAGGAGAGACAGACAGGAGCTTGGCAGCAGGCAGAGAGACAGGGAGGAGAGACAGACAGGAGCTTGGCAGCAGGCAGAGAGACAGGGAGGAGAGACAGACAGGAGCATGGCCCCAGGCAGAGAGACAGGGAGGAGAGACAGACAGGAGCTTGGCTCCAGGCAGAGAGACAGGGAGGAGAGACAGACAGGAGCATGGCAACAGGCAGAGAGACAGGGAGGAGAGACAGATAGGAGCTTGGCAGTGAGACAGGGAGGAGAGACAGACAGGAGCTTGGCAGCAGGCAGAGAGACAGGGAGGAGAGACAGACAGGAGTATGGCATCAGGCAGAGAGACAGGGAGGAGAGACAGACAGGAGCATGGCACCAGGCAGAGAGACAGGGAGGAGAGACAGACAGGAGTATGGCACCAGGCAGAGAGACAGGGAGGAGAGACAGACAGGAGTATGGCACCAGGCAGAGAGACAGAGAGGAGAGACAGACAGGAGTATGGCACCAGGCAGAGAGACAGGGAGGAGAGACAGACAGGAGTATGGCACCAGGCAGAGAGACAGGGAGGAGAGACAGACAGGAGTATGGCACCAGGCAGAGAGACAGGGAGGAGAGACAGACAGGAGTATGGCACCAGGCAGAGAGACAGGGAGGAGAGACAGACAGGAGTATGGCACCAGGCAGAGAGACAGGGAGGAGAGACAGACAGGAGTATGGCACCAGGCAGAGAGACAGGGAGGAGAGACAGACAGGAGTATGGCACCAGGCAGAGAGACAGGGAGGAGAGACAGACAGGAGTATGGCACCAGGCAGAGAGACTAAAGTACTAAAGAAATGGATGCAGCTCAGTCAGCCTGGTTTCCTGCTGTGATATTAAAAGGGTGCCACACAAGGGGGCTGATTTCATCGGAAACTTTTGGAAAAGGCATTTTATGAAAGGTCAGTATATTATATCATTGCTCAATTACACATTTTAGACACTCAGAATAATTGTACAGATGTAGCTGTGGTGTTAACTTTATCCACCAGAGGGCGCTGTTGTACCTGGTTTAACCCAGTCCAGACATTCATCTAACCCAGCATCACACAATATAGGGTGATTCTGTCTTTAGAATTTCATCCCATAGTGAAAACACGTGATAATCTTGATATAGACCTTGACTACCTATCCAGGTCAGATAGAACGTTCACCCCCGCCCCCCTCCTACAGCAACATGGAGGGCCTTTTTTGACATCAACTGGTCGGTGAACGAATGACAATGTTATGACAATGTTTTTCATGTTAATCAGATGCATTACAACGTACAGTATGCACGTTGGGGCGGCAGGTAGCCTAGTGGTTAGAGCATTGGACTAGTAACCTAAAGGTTGCAAGATTGAATCCCCAATCTGACAAGATAAAAATCTGTCATTCTGCACCTGAACAAGACAGTTAACCTAGTCCGTCATTTTAAATAAGAATTTGTTCTTAACTGACTTGCTTAGTTAAATAAAGCTTAAATAATAAAAAATAAAAAAAAATAAAAAATGTACGTCTAGATGAAATTGTAATGTTTTAGAACTGTAGAACTGCTGATAGGTCCACTAAGACAGGTCGTAACAGCTGACCCTAAAGACAGGTCGTAACAGCTGACCCTAAGACAGGTCGTAACAGCTGACCCTAAGACAGGTCGTAACAGCTGACCCTAAGACAGGTCGTAACAGCTGACCCTAAGACAGGTCGTAACAGCTGACCCTAAGACAGGTCGTAACAGCTGACCCTAAAGACAGGTCGTAACAGCTGACCCTAAGACAGGTCGTAACAGCTGACCCTAAGACAGGTCGTAACAGCTGACCCTAAGACAGGTCGTAACAGCTGACCCTAAGTCAGGTCATAACAGCTGACCCTAAGACAGGTCGTAACAGCTGACCCTAAGTCAGGTCATAACAGCTGACCCTAAGACAGGTCATAACAGCTGACCCTAAGACAGGTCATAACAGCTGACCCTAAGACAGGTCATAACAGCTGACACTAAGACAGGTCATAACAGCTGACACTAAGACAGGTCATAACAGCTGACACTCAGAATCACATTTAGTGGAAAAATTACATTCAACCATATTACATTAAACTATATTACATTCAACTATATTACATTCAACTATATTACATTAAACTATATTACATTAAACTATATGACATTAAACTATATTACATTAAACTATATTACATTCAACCATATTACATTCAACTATATTACATTAAACTATATTACATTAAACTATATTACATTAAACTATATTACATTCAACTATATTACATTAAACTATATTACATTAAACTATATTACATTAAACTATATTACATTCAACTATATTACATTAAACTATATTACATTAAACTATATTACATTAAACTATATTACATTCAACTATATTACAATTCCTCTTTGCTAGATCAGGTATAGATTTTAGCACTTCATTTTTTCATGTTTTCCTGCTTTTTGTGAAGTATTGTTGTACGTCTGTCTGTCTGTCTGTCTGTCTGTCTGTCTGTCTGTCTGTCTGTCTGTCTGTCTGTCTGTCTGTCTGTCTGTCTGTCTGTCTGTCTGTCTGTCTGTCTGTCTGTCTGTCTGTCTGTCTGTCTGTCTGTCTGTCTGTCTGTCTGTCTGTCTGTCTGTCTGTCTGTCTGTCTGTCTGTCTGTCTGTCTGTCTGTCTGTCTGTCTGTCTGTCTGTCTGTCTGTCTGTCTGTCTGTCTGTCTGTGTGTGTGTGTGTGTGTGTG
>NW_027260043.1:0-17982 GCF_045791955.1 Oncorhynchus clarkii lewisi
CTCTATACAGTGGTTATACAGTCTCTATACAGTGGTTATACAGTGGTTATACAGTCTATATACAGTGGCTATACATTGGTTATACAGTGGCTATACATTGGCTATACAGTGGCTATACAGTGGTTATACAGTTGCTATACAGTGGCTATATAGTGGTTATACAGTGGTTATACAGTGGCTATACAGTGGTTAAACAGTCTCTATACAGTGGTTATACAGTGGTTATACAGTGGCTATACAGTGGTTATACAGTCTCTATACAGTGGTTATACAGTGGCTATACAGCGGTTATATAGCGGTTATACAGTCTCTATACAGTGGTTATACAGTGGTTATACAGTCTCTATACAGTGGCTATACAGTGGCTATACAGTGGTTATACAGTGGCTAAACAGTGGCCATACAGTGAGACAAAAACTCATTTTCTAAATACCCATGTTAACCCATCACCCTCTGAGTGCAAACAATGTAAGCTTCTCATATAGAGTTGACCTGACACACACACACACACACACACACACACACACACACACACACACACACACACACACACACACACACACACACCTGTTACTGTGAGATAGATTAGGCCTTGTGTAATACAGTGTGTTTACGTGTGTGTGTGTGTGTGTGTATGTACGTGTGTATTTGCATCAGCTGTTGGCTATCTACTATGACCCACTAAACTTGCCACCTGTTCTAACTCACACTCCTTTCATAGGATCAGATTACTGATAGTACTGTGTAAACTCTTAGTCTAACTAACTCTTAAACTAACTAAGTGTGACATTAGCACACGTGTAACACATTTGTTGAGTGACATCAAGGTCCAACAGCATCACAACAGAGGAGCTACTACACAGGATCAGAGTAGGGCTTTGTTTCACACACTGGCTGGTCACAGCATCAAACTGAGCATGTGGCATCCAGTCACCCTGGAGTGCACCACTTCAAAAGAGACAGAACACAGAGCGAGAGAGAGACCGAGGCAGAGAGAGAGAGGGGAGCCTCACTATATCACACGGGAGGCCCTGTATGACACAATGGGATCATTGTATTATGTAGTTATTAAGTAGTAGTCAAGTGCCTCCACAAGAAGCATAACTCATTTAAAACATTCTTTATGAACCTGTTAATCTAGATAAGAAAGAACGGGTAATAAATATTCTATCTGGACACTTCATTTCTACGTAATGTGACTAAATGAGTCTATGCTTATGCACACAACACAGCAGCAAGCACGGCCAAACAAAATGACAATACTACCACACACTCCAGGCAAAAGCCATCACTACTCTGTCGTAAAGGGAAGCACTATTACACTGATCTCTGCATATCCCCAATCCATTCAACACTAGCCTGGTCCCAGATCTGTTTGTGTTATCTTGTCAACTCATATGGTCAATGTCTGGGACCGGGCTAATTCGACACAACCATCCAAGGCCTGATGTCACTTTTGGATTTAACCATTCGTCCTCCACTGATTCAAACATACTTCTATAATCTCAGCCGGGCTATTTGGGACCCATCTCCCAGATGGTGCTCAGAGGGTTACGGAGAGGGGAGCTGTACCATGACAGATGCCTTAGCATTAGGACCCCATGTACACACACACACAGGCGCACACACACACACTTTTGAGATCCCTTTGGGGTCCGGAGATGGCTCTCTCCTCTCTCTCTCTCTCTCACACACACACACACACACACACACCGTGACATTGACATTGGCACGCACAGCTCTAAGGGTTCCCAGTTTCATTAGGCAAGGTGATAACAGATAGGAGGACTGTATAATAACAATGTCGACTAACTATGTCGAAATAGACGTGATGCGGGGGGGGGGGTTAGGGGTGTTACCCAATGCTGGAAGGGGAGCCTGGGTGAAAAAGTGTGGGAACCCCTGGTATAGAGGATTAAGTAGTCAGGCTTCGAATATCTCCAGTAGATCTCCAGTAGATCGCCAGTACGTCTCCAGTACGTCTCCAGTACGTCTCCGGTACGTCTCCGGTAGATCTCCAGTACGTCTCCAGTACGTCTCCAGTACGTCTCCAGTACGTCTCCGGTACGTCTCCGGTAGATCTCCAGTACGTCTCCGGTACGTCTCCGGTAGATCTCCGGTACGTCTCCGGTACGTCTCCGGTAGATCTCCAGTACATCTCCGGTACGTCTCCAGTAGGTCTCCGGTACGTCTCCGGTACGTCTCCGGTACATCTCCGGTACATCTCCGGTACGTCTCCGGTACGTCTCCGGTACGTCTCCGGTACGTCTCCGGTAGGTCTCCAGTAGATCTCCAGTACGTCTCCAGTACATCTCCAGTACACCTCCAGTAGACCTCCAGAATGTTTCCAGTACGTCTCCAGTACGTCTGAACTCATGTCGGTAGCCATGAAATGCTTTGAAAGGCTGGTCAGGCCTCACATCAACACCATCATCCCAGGAAACCCTAACCCACTTCCAATTTGCCTATGGCTCAACAGATCCACAGGTAACGCAATCTCAATCACACTCCACACTGCCCTTTCCCACCTGGACAAAAGGAACACCTATGTGGGAATGCTGTTCATTGACTACAGCTCAGCGTTCAACACCATAGAACCCACAAAGCTCATGACTAAGCTAAGGACACTGGGACTAAACACCTCCCTTTGCAACTGGATCCTGGACTTCCTGATGGGCCACCCCAGGTGGTGAGGGTAGGCAACAAAACATCTACCACGTTGATCCTCAACACAGTGCTCAGGGGTACGGGTCCAGCTCCCCCTCCTATACACACTGTTTACCTACGACTGTGTGGCCAAGCACGGACTTTTCAACACCATCCTTAAGTTTGCTGACGACACAACGGTGGTAGGCCTGATCACCAACAACGATGAGACAGCCTATAGGGAGGAGATCAGAGACCTGGCAGTGTGGTGCCATGACAACAACCTTTCCCTTAACATGAGCAAGACAAAGGAGATTGTTGTGGGCTACAGGAAAAGGCAGGCCGAACACGCCCCCATTCACATCAACAGGGCTGTAGTGGAGCGCACCAAGAGACTATCATAGAAATAGACGTGGTGTGTGCACAGGGTGCGTGGGATGTTACCCAATGCTGGAAATGGGGCCTGAGTGAAAAAGTTTGGGAACCCCTTGTATAGAGGATTAAATAGTCAGACTTGGAATATCTCCAGTAGATCTCCAGTACGTCTCCAGTACGTCTCCAGTACATCTCCAGTATATACGTTGGCTCAGTACTACAGCTGTAGTAGTATTTCAGTAGTGCTCCTGCACAGGTGTTTAAGAGCTAAGCCCTGTCTGAGCTACTCTGCCTGTCAGTGACACAAGCCGTTGCAAGCAGATGTCCCCTAAATCTGCACACACAGACGCATGCACGCCACGCACACACATAAACACACACTGGTGACTCACTGAGACAGTGACCTAGAGTAAGGGATAAGTGTACTACTCACTCAGCTTATAAAGTGGCACAATCAAATACAACTCTTTAACCTTTCTCTCTCTCCCTCCTTCTCTGTCTCTGTCCCACCTTCTCTGTCCATCTCTCTCTCCCTCCCTCTCCTCTCTCTCTCTCTCTCTCCCTCTCCCTCTCCCTCTCTCTCTCTCTCTCTCTCTCATATTTTCTATTGGTTTTGTCTTGTCTTCTTACACACCTGGTTCCAATCCCATTCATTATATGTTGTGTATTTAACCTTCTGTTTCCCCTCATGTCCTTGTCAGAGATTGTTTGTTGTTATGTTTGTGTTTTATGGATTGGTGTGCGACGAGTTCTTGTACCCACATTTATTTCATTATGGACTTTGGTTTTGGAGTTTGTGTTTTTAAGTTATTAAAATACTCAATTTATACTGAATTGGATCCTCCTGCACCTGACATCCCTGCCACCTACACACACAACGTGACATTAAAGTACAAAAGGGAAAATAAATAAACATGTCACGCCCTGGTCTTAGTATTTTGTGTTTTCTTTATTATTTTGGACAGGCCAGGGTGTGACATGGGTTTATTTATGTGGTGTGTTTTTGTCTTGGGGTTTTAGTAGGTATTGGGATTGTGGCTTAGTAGGGTATTCTAGGTAAGTCTATGGCTGTCTGAATTGGTTCTCAATCAGAGGCAGGTGTTTATCGTTGTCTCTGATTGGGAGCCATATTTAGGCAGCCATATTCTTTGAGTGTTTGGTGGGTGATTGTTCCTGTCTCTGTGTTTGTGGTCACCAGATAGGCTGTATAGGTTTTCACGTTACGTTTGTTGTTTTTGTATTGTTCGTTTTTTCTTCATTATTAAATATGTATCAAGAATACCACGCTGCATTTTGGTCCGACTCTCCTTCACCCGAAGAAAACCCCAACAAAACATAAATATAGGTTGTATTTACAATGGTGTTTGTTCTTCACTGGTTGCCCTTTTCTTGTGGCAAAAGGTCACAAATCTTGCTGCTGTGATTGCACACTGTGGTATTTCACCCAATAGATATGAGAGTTATCAAAATTGTTTTCTAAATCTTTGCGGGTCTGTGTAATCTGGGGGAAATAAACTCAAAAAAAAAAAACGTCCTCTCACTGTCAACTGCATTTATTTTCAGCAAACTTAACGTGTGTAAATATTTGTATGAACATAAGATTCAACAACTGAGACATAAACTGAACAAGTTCCACAGACATGTGACTAAAAGAAATTGAATAATGTGTCCCTGAACAAAGGGGGGGTCAAAATCAAAAGTAAGTCAGTATCTGGTGTGGCCACCAGCTGCATTAATTACTCCAGTGCATCTCCTCCTCATGGACTGCACCAGATTTGCCAGTTCTTGCTGTGAGATGTTACCCCACTCTTCCACAAAGGTAACTGCAAGTTCCCGAACATTTCTGCTGGGAATGGCCCTAGCCCTCACCCTCCGATCCAACAGGTCCCAGACGTGCACAATGGGATTGAGATTCGGGCTCTTCGCTGGCCATGGCAGAACACTGACATTCCTGTCTTGCAGGAAATCACACACAGAACGAGCAGTATGTCTGGTGGCATTGTCATGCTGGAGGGACATATCAGGATGAGCCTGCAGGAAGGGTACCACACAGCATTAAGATTGCCTGCAATGACAACAAGCTCAGTCCGATGATGCTGTGACACACACCGCACCAGACCATGACGGAACCTCCATCTCCAAATCGATCCCGCTCCAGAGTACAGACCTCGGTGTAACACTCATTCCTTCGACGATAAATGCGAATCCGACCATCACCCCTGGTGAGACAAAACCGTGACTCGTCAGTGAAGAGCACTTTTTGCCAGTCCTATCTGGTCCAGCAATGGTGGGTTTGTGCCCCTAGGCAACGTTGTTGCTGGTGATGTCTGGTGAGGACCTGCCTTACAACAGGCCTACAAACCCTCAGTCCAGCCTCTCTCAGCCTATTGCGGACAGTCTAAGCACGGGTGCATTCCTGGTGTAACTCAGGCAGTTGTTGTTGCCATCCTGTACCTGTCCCGCATGTGCGATTGTTCGGAAGTACCGATCCTGTGCAGGCGTTGTTACACGTGGTCTGCCACTGCGAGGAAGATCAGCTGTCCGTCCTGTCTCCCTGTAGCGCTGTCTTAGGCGTCTCACAGTACGGACATTGCAATTTATTGCCCTGGCCACATCTGCAGTCCTCATGCCTCCTTGGAGCATGCCTAAAACACATTCACGCAGATAAGCAGGGACCCTGGGCATCTTTCTTTCTTGTGTTTTTCAGAGTCAGTAGAAAGGCCTCTTTAGTGTCCTACGTTTTCATAACTGTGACCTTAATTGCCTACCGTCTGTAAGCTCTTAGTGTCTTAACGACTGTTCCACAGGTGCATGTTCATTAATTGTTTATGGTTCATTGAACAAGCATGGGAAACTGTGTTTAAACCCTTTACAATGAAGATCTGTGAAGTTATTTTGATTTTTACGAATTATCTTTGAAAGACAGGGTCCTGAAAAAGGGACTTTTTTTTTTTTGCTGAGTTTGTGTCTCTAATATGGTCATACATTTGGCAGCTCAGTTTCCAACTCGTTTTGTTGGCAGTGTGCACATAGCCTGTCTTCTCTTGAGAGCCAGGTCTGCCTACGGTGACCTTTCTCAATAGCAAGGCTATGCTCACTGAGTCTGTACATAATCAAAGCTTTCCTTAATTTTGTGTCAGTCTCAGTGGTCAAGTATTCTGCCACTGTGTACTCTCTGTTTAGGGCCAAATAGCATTTTAGTTTGCTCTGGTTTTTGTTAATTCTTTCCAATGTGTCAAATAATTATATTTTTGTTTTCTCATGATTTGGTTGGGTCTAATTGTGTTGCTGTCCTGGGGCTCTGTGGGGTCTGTTTGTGTTTGTGAACAGAGCCCCAGGACCAGCTTGCTTAGGGGACTCTTCTCCAGGTTCATCTCTCTGTAGGTGATGGTTTTGTTATGGAAGGTTTGGGAATCGCTTCCTTTTAGGTGGGTGTAGAATTTAACGCCTCTCTCTCTCACACACACCAACTTTACTTACTTATCAGTGTAATGCTTTTAATGATTCTTGTCAACTACTATAATCTTTCAACTACATAGTACATACACATGAAAGGAAATGCAAGCTAATACCTAATGGCCTCTAGCTTGCTACTCTATTGTTGACTCGACCATTATATTGTGATTAGCCCTTTTAACCCCTTATCCCCTCTCCTGTCATCATCCCTCTCTCCTCCCCCAGAGGACCAGAGGGACATTATCGCACTACTGCTACAACCTCTTGACGCTGTAAAAGAATGGCTTCCTATAAACACCTGGAGGGCCATGACAGTACAGATGAAGGATGATAATTTGATCACCTGCAGGAAATTTAAAACGTGTCGTGCATTTGATGTTTTAAAAGGTTTCTGAAGTTTGTAATTTGCACCCCGAAATTTCAGACTTGACCTTCCCTTACAAAAAAGGCATCAACCCCTGGAATGTCCATAAATTATAATACACATAATAATTCACATTTCCTGATGCTGGATAATTATTTTCCAGCTGTAGCAAACTGGCTCAAATTAAGATCCTACATTTGTAGCAACTGTTGAGTGTTGAAGATAGTAGTCCATACACTCTTCAACTACTTGTGAACACCTTGAGAAAGCATACTTCTTTTAAAGTCCACCATTACTCCTCAGTGTCTAGATGGGATGCGAGAGCCTATTCTCATTTACACAGCTTTTTGGGAATAAATCAATTGTATGGTGATTTTAGACCACACAGAAGTTTGGCTGCCTCCTTAACTGACTCACAGAGGGGGATAGCATGCCCTAGCATGCTTCCTCTTGTTCCCTCCCCCTCTTTGTCTCTCCCAATGTGGGTGACCGTAGGAGCAACTGGTATGGCAGCACCACAGGAAAAACAGTCCTAGCAGTAACAACTGCTGCTCAACTAGAAGTCTGAAGTAGTGACTAGCTCGTATCACAGTTTTCATACTATGGGGTAGTTGTTGTCCTTATAAGGCAAGTAATCCTGAGACTATAGAGGGAATGGACTAGGGTTTACTCATAATATTGCTCAAATGTTCCTTGTGCGAGATGGATGTTTTTTAAAGAGTTCGTCATAACGGCTTTCATTACAGATTCCCTTTTAAAAACTGAGTCACTGGATCATTGCTAAGGAACATGGACTCAGATAGAGTTAGTTAGCATAAAGGTAGCACTGTTCTAGTCATGCTGCCATGATGCCATCTCTACTGGGTTTATGTGTTGTAGCCCATTAGGGAAGTCTGACTCAGAATTACGTGATGTCGAGTAAGAGTTACCAGGGAGAGAAAAGCTTGGTCTACCTACTGAACACACAGTGCTGGAGAACGTTCTTCACTTTCAGTAAACACGTCTTGTCCCTGTTACTCTGATGCGTGTTTGTGTTCAGTAACCTAAATAAAGTTATTTTGAAAATGGAGGGAGATGTAGAGAGAGAGGACAGTGTTTCAGTGCCAGGAAGAAACAGACTGCAGAACTGTGACAGTTAGAAGACATTTTAAAAAGACTCTCTCTGTGCCCAGACCGATGTAAAAGCCAACTCTCGCTGTCACACACACACACACAAAAGAGTGTGCTGCCTATGGCTGAGTGAACTGTAAGAGTGTCCCGTTATACATCCATAAAGCGCCTTGCCACCGAGATAGAAGCCCCTGTGCCTGCCAGCCGGGTCGGCTGAGGAAAAAGGCTTTGTAGCTACTTACACAGATGGTGAGCGCTCCTGCCCCCATTCTCTCAGGGAAATGCCTGCAGTCTGCAGAAAAGAAGGATGAAGAAAAATTACTATCCTCCCTCCTTCTTCTGCTCCCTGTCTTCACTCCTGTCCCGGATACACACCGCCTAAACCTTGCCCAAAGCTGGCAAACCCTTTCACCCAGACTAGTGCCATCCAAAAATAACAACAGCAAAAATAATCCAAGGTAGAGTGTGGAACAATGGGTAAAGACTCCAGTCTACACAGGAGATTCCTTGTTTTACAACCCCCTGTTCTGAAACACAGATTAGTGGCTGGCTGTCTCCTCCTGGGCTGAAATCTGAGCCCCGCGCTCTCATTGGCTGAGCGGATGGGTCATGTGACTAAAGGAATATCATTTTGAAGAGTCTGCCTGTAGGATTTGGCTGAGTCAGAAGGGAGAATGGATGACAGTATACTAAGGCTGGGGAGGAAAGGGGGATTTTATAATCCTTGTGAGGTAATATGTAGAATCACATTACTGTTCCAGAAGTGAGAAAATATGCAAAATAAGGATTTTATTCAAAGATCCAGAATGGAAGCAATTGCAACATGAATCATGATCACATTACTTACAATATTTCTACATGGTGAGAATAGGAGTTTGATATGCAGACATTATGCGAAAAGTATTCCCTCAATCATCTGTACTGGTATACACAGTATAATCCTAATGTCCATAAGGTACTGTGGTGCTGCAGTGTATTAGACCTCCCTACTGGAGTGGCAGGTAGCCTGGCGGCTAAGAGCGTTGGGCCAGGTTTGAAACCCCGAGCCGACTAGATGAAATACTGTATCAGCCGATGTGCCCATGAGCAAGGCACTTAACCCTAATTGCTCCTTTAAGTCACACTGGGTAAGAGCATCTGCTAAATGACTCAAATATATGATGAAACCTCTTGGGGCCTGCAGTGTATAAATACTGTAGTGTTAAACCTTAATGAGTGTAGACGGTAGGATCAATCTGCCCTAACAGGATCGGATCATTTCTCACCTACCTAATAGATGTTATGTTATGCGTCAGGTTAAACTAATCTGATCATAGCTCTGTGGTTAGGTTCCAACTCCAACCCACACTATCCAACCTGACAAAACAGTTTTGAGATGAGTCATTATAATCTGATCCTAGATCTGTGGTTAGGTAGCAACTAAATCAACATCCCCCCAACAGTTCTGAGATCAGTGATTTCGCTTTAGTTTAGCGACTTCTCATAGATGAACCTCTTCATGTTATCACCGATCCAGTCGTTGAAGGAGGACACTCTGGTGAACACAGAGGGTTTCTTGTCCTTGATACAGCCGAAGGCGCCAAAGCTGACGATGCCGTGGACCTCCCAAGGGTCTGAGGCTGAGGGTTGGCAGGCGAAGGGTCCACCTGAGTCACCCTGCAGAGGAGGAGAGGAGAGAGGATGAGGAGAGGAGAGAGGATGAGGAGAAAGGAGAGTGAACATTTTAATGTAATTATAGATGACAATTAAAATATTAACAGGATTCAACCAGCAACTGTCCCAAAAGAGTTGGATTACTTTTATTGACATAGTCTCGCAAAGAACATAATCGCTAGTGAATTATTTTCAGACATTAATTCACATCATAGGATAGGAAGCACACGTACTCAACGTACTCAGGCTACTAAGGCTATACGGTAACAAAACACACTACAGAGGGAAAGAACAACACTGAGAGTAGCGCAAGAGCTGCTGGGTAAAATACATAGCAGCACGTGGAGGTCAAAGACTTACACTGCTGTCATTCATATGGACCTCATTATGACAGACAACTATGTAGTTCCTATGCTCTTTGTCCTCTGTCCCACCACAACACCAAACTAATTAAACCATTATCAAGGCTGACTGATCACAAACAAATGCTATGTGCTGTGTTACATAATGCATTCCAACCAGGAGAAACCACCGGACTGTATTATCATTGTGTAATATAACAACAAGCCACTTGGTCTCGGTCGAAGCCAAGGTGATACAACCAGCCAACCCCCGTAACCTACCCCAAAACTAAGCACTAAAGCTGGTTAGTTAGGTTGAACAACCAGGCCTTCTCCCAACCTCTCCTAGCGCAAAACGAGCCACTCTCTGGATAGTAGGTTGTACCACCAGGCTCTCTCGGTTCCTCCCCTTGCCCAAAACGAGGCACTGTAGCTGGGTAGGGGTCCGTAGTCTACCTGGCAGGCTGACTTGAGCTCGTCTGGAGACTCGTATCCGGCACAGATCATAGAGGGTCTCAGGGTGTCCCACCAGTAGGCTGGCTTACTGCAGGTGGCGAAGGGGACGATGGGCAGGGCTGCCTGGTTCAACTTCTTAGATACAACAGGGAAGAGGCTACCTGGAGAGAGAGAGATGGGAGGAAGGGGGAGGGCCGGCAAGTTAGGGGAGTGGCGAGATAGTCATGCCCATGTAATGTTCCCCATGCAAATGTCTATAATGACCATTACAACTGCTGTCTAATTCAACATGGACATGATCACATGGTCGCCATGCTAGCTAGCTTCTTAGCTTGCAAGCCTTGCTATCCTCATTGAACCCGATGTGAATAGCCTTAACATATCACTCCTCCTTGTATCTCTAT
Source organism: Oncorhynchus clarkii lewisi (assembly GCF_045791955.1). Lineage (NCBI taxonomy): Eukaryota > Metazoa > Chordata > Actinopteri > Salmoniformes > Salmonidae > Oncorhynchus > Oncorhynchus clarkii. The sequence continues at coordinate 10,806 of NW_027260043.1, forward strand.
ACATGACTAATGTATGGATATCCAGTATGTCTACTAGCTATGTTATAGTCCTATACTAGAGTAATCACTGAGAGTCAATGGGAGCTCAGATAGATACAGAACAGAAGATGTTAGAGTCGGATATAGCATTGTGTGTGTCACTGCCTTGTCACTGTGTGAGTGGTTGAGTGCTTTCTTTGTCTCTCTCTGGGGTCATATGCTGCAGTGCTGAGTTGATTCAGACTCTATACGTGGTGTCAATAGTGTGCTGAGTTGACTCAGACTCTATACGTGGTGTCAATAGTGTGCTGAATTGATTCAGACTCTATACGTGGTGTCAATGCTGTGGAGTGCCACCTGGCCTCATGAAAACTTTATCAGCCCTGAAAAGAACATGACACACCCAGTCAGCCAACACCAGGCTTTGCATTAATATTGTAGCCTGCTTATAATCCCTCCTAGGCGAGGAAATCTATTAATTGACTAAAGCTCAGCGTTCAACACCATAGTACCCTCAAAGCTCATCACTAAGCTAAGGATCCTGGGACTAAACACCTCCCTCTGCAACTGGATCCTGGACTTCCTGACAGGCCCCTCCCCCCCAGGTGGTGAGGGTAGGTAGCAACACATCTGCCACGCTGATCCTCAACACTGGAGCTCCCCAGGGGTACGTGCTCAGTCCCTTCCTGTACCCCCTGTTCACCCACGACTGCATGGCCAGCTATGACTCCAACACCATCATTAAGTTTGCAGATGACACAACAGTGGTAGGCCTGATCACCGACAACGACGAGACAGCCTATAGGGAGGAAGTCAGAGACCTGGCCGGGTGGTGCCAGAATAACAACCTATCCCTCAATCTAACCAAGACTAAGGAGATTATTGTGGACTACAGGAAAAGGAGGACCGAGCACGCCCCCATTCTCAACGACGGGGCTGTAGTGGAGCAGGTTGAGAGCTTCAAGTTCATTGGTGTCCACATCAACAACAAACTAGAATGGTGCAAACACAAGACAGTCATGAAGAGGACATGACAAGGCTTATTCCCCCTCAGGAAACGAAAAAGATTTGGCATGGGTCCTGAGATGCTCAAAAGGTTCTACAGCTGCAACATCGAGGGCACTGGTTGCATTACTGCCTGGTATGGCAATTGCTCGGCCTCTGACCGCAAGGCCTTATGGAGGGTAGTGCGTACGGCCCAGTACATCACTAGGGCTAAGCTGCCTGCCACCAAGGACCTCTACACCAGGCGGTGTCAGAGGAAGGCCCTAAAAATTGTCAAAGACCCCAGCCACCCCAGTCATAGACTGTTCTCTCTACCGCATGGCAAGCGGTACCGGAGTGCCAAGTCTAGGACAAAAAGGCTTCTCAACAGTTTTTATCCCCAAACCATAAGACTCCTGAACAGGTAATCAAATGGCTACCTGGACTATTTGCATTGTGTGCCCCCCCCAACCCTTCTTTTACACTGCTGCTACTCTCTGTTTATCATATATGCACAGTCACTTTAACTATACATTCATGTACTTACTACTTCAATTGGGCCGACCAACCAGTGCTCCCGCACATTGGCTAACCGGGCTATCTGCATTGTGTCCCACCCACCACCTGTCAACCCCTCTTTTACGCTACTGCTACTCTCTGTTCATCATATATGCATAGTCACTTTAACAATATCTACATGTACAGACTACCTCAATCAGCCTGACTAACCGGTGTCTGTATGTAGCCTCACTACTTTTATAGCCTCACTACTGTATACAGCCTGTCTTTTTACTGTTGTTTTATTTCTTTACCTACCGATTGTTCACCTAATACATTTTTTGCCCTATTGGTTAGAGCCTGTAAGTAAGCATTTCACCTGTTATATTCAGCGCACGTGACAAATAAACTTTTGATCTTGATTTGATTTGAATGCCCTGAGGTGGGTGAGATGGGTGGAGCTATCAATGTCAGTTTGAGGAGAGGTTATTTGGGGCTGCTGATGTTATAGCATCATAAAATAGTTCAATGTTTAGTCTCAGCAGAGGTAGGTATTGCTATGCAATATGTGCCATGTATTTAAATGGTGTATTTTCAAATGTGTATTTGAAGTGGTGTGTCATGTATCTGAATTGCAAGGGTGTGTGTCTGTATGTGCACCTACGAGTGTGCCTATTGATGAACTACTATTCCTTAAAACCATAAAAAAAACATACCTTTCTCGTCGCCCCACCCCGTGACGTAGCAGGGTTTCCCAGCAGGCATCAGGGCGCCGAGCGCCTGCAGACACACGGGACTAATCTCCCTGGTCATGTTGACTTCAGAGCTCAAATGCACCAGGGCGATGTCGTTAGTGATGTCCGTCTTGTCCTGCTCGTACACAAAGCCCTTGTGCCTGATGATGCCGTCCACCTGGAGTCAAAGAAATCAAATCAAATCAAACTTTATTTAGAAGAAGAAAGAAAAAATCGCCACCTACTTTACAGTAAATCAATTAAAATGAAGGAGATAAAAAACCATCAATAACAATACAGAAAGAGAGACATCATATTACAGTTTATACTTAGATATTACAAGCTTTTATATCTCAATAAATAAACATTCAAATGCTGTTCACCTTGTAGCAGGCCTCATGGGAAGGGAGGTCCCGGGATGAGTTCATGTGGTGCTTACCCAGACACATGCGCCAATAGGTGGGGTTACCCAGAGGCCTGGATGGGGTCGGTGGAGAAGGGATTTTTGGTTTCTATTATTACTCACATTTTGGGATTGGATAGAATAATGTGTTAATGTGAGGTGTGTGTGTGTGTATGTGCTTACGCCATGAAGCAGTGAGCGGCCGTCAGGACCCATTGCTTGTGGATCAGGGAGCCTCCACAGCCATGCATGTAGGGGATGGGATTAAACGGACTGGCCTGAAGACAGAGAGATTCATCAACATACATGATTACACGCACACACATGCATTTAGGCACTAGTTGCATATAAGTCCTGCACATACGCGGTTGCACACACACACATACACACTAACCCAGGCCTCACCTGCATGGAGACTTGCCAGGGCCAGGAGTGGGGCACAGCCTCTACCCCGTTGACCACTCTCAAGGTGGCACTACTGGGGGGTACAGCAGGGCTGCCACACGTCTCAGGCCAGCCTATAGGAAGAAGAGAGACAGGTCAATATACGGTTAATAAAAAGGTACTCATGAAAGTATTTTCAAAGTGTCAGTCAGTGGGAAATGTCACCTTGCTGTTGGAAAGGGATAGCCACTTATAACTGAAGTCTGGTTGAGCTGGCAAGGCTCCAATTGATGTACCTAGAGACAATGTCTCTGTGGTAAACATAGCAGTTGTCCAGATGAACTTCCCATGAGAAGATAGAAGTTGGCCATTTTTAGTTTAGTTTTGACAGAGAGTCATGCTGAGACCAAGGTCACTTTTACAGATGAGCCCTGCATACACATCAATACACACATCAATATTCACATCAATACACGAAAAGCAAAACACAATCATTGAAAAACACATTCTCAGTAAAATGGTCTTCAATCTGCATTTGCCACAGATCTAAGGTCAGATATTTTTATTCCCCCTAATGGTTCATGTTAGGATTTGCGTCAGGGTAATCTGATCCTCGATCTGTGGTTAACCAGTGATTGTACTTACTGATAGTGATGTTGTCCCATGGGTTAGCGGGAGGGGGAGGCAGAGTGGGGAACAAGTTGGGATCAGTGGTCCAGTAACCACGGAAACCCTTCTCCACATTGGCTTTGTTGCTGAGGAAACGGACCACAGCCGTGTTGCCGACGACAGTAACCTCAGCGGGCGGCGCAAAGCCACAGAAGCGATCTGCACAGGTAAAAAATCACAAACAAGAAAAGTATTATTGAAGTAATGTAGATTTATCACATATACTGTACTTAGTTACATTGATCAAAGTAATGCACCCTTGAAAAAATTACAATTTGTAACTTGAATCCACAGCAGTTCGCAGAAATCCAACAAAATATCCTCTATGAATTATACTTCAATGGCATCTCTATAGTGTTATCGCTATGGTATCAACCTTGTGAGGTCAACCCTGCTCCACCGTAGATCTCCACGTAGTCCACACACTGTCCCAGCTGGTTCACGGCCTGCACCTCAAAATGGGTGAAGACAATGTGGATGTTCGAAGCTGAGGGGATGGAGATACGCCAGGTACACACAGCCTGGTCTAGGTAGTTGTTAGGCCAGTTAGGAGAGGTGAGTTCTCCCTGCTCACTGCTGAAGACACCTCCACATGAAGCTGTAGGAGGAAGTGGGAGAGAGGAGGGTGGGGAGAGTCTGTGTGTAAAGACTTTGTGTAAATCCATAAGAATGTTAGGCTGGCCTCCCAGGTGGCGCAGTGGTCTAGGGCACTGCATCACAGCGCTAGCTGTGCCACCAGAGACTCTGGGTTCGCGCCCAGGCTCTGTCGCAGCCGGCCGCGACTGGGAGGTCCGTGGGGCGACGCACAATTGGCCTAACGTCGTCCGGGTTAGGGAGGGTTTGGCCGGTAGGGATATCCTTGTCTCATCGCGCACCAGCGACTCCTGTGGCAGGCCGGGTGCAGTGTGCACTAACCAGGGTCGCCAGGTGCACAGTGTTTCCTCCGACACATTGGTGCGGCTGGCTTCCGGGTTGGATGAGCGCTGTGTTAAGAAGCAGTGCGGCTTGGTTGGGTAGTGTATCGGCGGACGCATGACTTTCGACATTTGTCTCTCCCGAGCCCGTACGGGAGTTGTAGCGATGAGACAAGATAGTAACTACTAATAATTGGATACTACGAAATTGGGGAGAAAAAGGGGGTAAAATTCAACAACAAAAAATGTTGTTGTTAGGCTTAGTGGTGAAGCTGAAGGTGCGCCTAAGCAGTGATCTGAAGTCAGATATGTATTCCGCCATGGCACGTATGGTGAATGTTCTTATTAGGAGTGTTGCTAATGGTGCTGATCCTAGAACTGTGCTTAGAGGCATGAACGTCTGTCCATTCACCCAGCTCCACTCCCCCTGGCTGGGGTCCACAGCCTTCCAGGAGGCCCTGAAGCCCAGCTCCACTCCCCCTGGCTGGGGTCCACAGCCTTCCAGGAGGCCCTGAAGCCCAGCTCCACTCACCCTGGCTGGGGTCCAGAGCCTTCCAGGAGGCCCTGAAGCCCAGCTCCACTCATCCTGGCTGGGGTCCATAGCCTTCCAGGAGGCCCTGAAACCCAGCTCCACTCACCCTGGCTGGGGTCCACAGCCTTCCAGGAGGCCCTGAAGCACAGCCCCACTCACCCTGGCTGGGGTCCACAGCCTTCCAGGAGGCCCTGAAGCCCAGCTCCACTCACCCTGGCTGGGGTCCACAGCCTTCCAGGTGGCCCTGAAGCCCAGCTCCACTCACCCTGGCTGGGGTCCACAGCCTTTCAGGTGGCCCTGAAGCCCAGCTCCACTCACCCTGGCTGGGGTCCAGAGCCTTCCAGGAGGCCCTGAAGACCAGCTCCACTCACCCTGGCTGGGGTCCAGAGCCTTCCAGGAGGCCCTGAAGCCCAGCTCCACTCATCCTGGCTGGGGTCCATAGCCTTCCAGGAGGCCCTGAAACCCAGCTCCACTCACCCTGGCTGGGGTCCACAGCCTTCCAGGTGGCCCTGAAGACCAGCTCCACTCACCCTGGCTGGGGTCCAGAGCCTTCCAGGAGGCCCTGAAGCCCAGCTCCACTCATCCTGGCTGGGGTCCACAGCCTTCCAGGTGGCCCTGAAGCCCAGCTCCACTCACCCTGGCTGGGGTCCACAGCCTTCCAGGTGGCCCTGAAGCCCAGCTCCACTCACCCTGGCTGGGGTCCAGAGCCTTCCAGGAGGCCCTGAAGACCAGCTCCACTCACCCTGGCTGGGGTCCAGAGCCTTCCAGGAGGCCCTGAAGCCCAGCTCCACTCATCCTGGCTGGGGTCCATAGCCTTCCAGGAGGCCCTGAAACCCAGCTCCACTCACCCTGGCTGGGGTCCACAGCCTTCCAGGAGGCCCTGAAGCACAGCCCCACTCACCCTGGCTGGGGTCCACAGCCTTCCAGGAGGCCCTGAAGCCCAGCTCCACTCACCCTGGCTGGGGTCCACAGCCTTCCAGGTGGCCCTGAAGCCCAGCTCCACTCACCCTGGCTGGGGTCCACAGCCTTCCAGGTGGCCCTGAAGCCCAGCTCCACTCACCCTGGCTGGGGTCCAGAGCCTTCCAGGAGGCCCTGAAGACCAGCTCCACTCACCCTGGCTGGGGTCCAGAGCCTTCCAGGAGGCCCTGAAGCCCAGCTCCACTCCCCCTGGCTGGGGTCCAGAGCCTTCCAGGAGGCCCTGAAGCCCAGCTCCACTCACCCTGGCTGGGGTCAACAGCCTTCCAGGAGGCCCTGAAGCCCAGCTCCATTCACCCTGGCTGGGTTCCACAGCCTTCCAGGTGGCCCTGAAGCCCAGCTCCACTCACCCTGGCTGGGGTCCACAGCCTTCCAGGTGGCCCTGAAACCGGTGTCCACTACCTTGTTGTTGGAGGTGAAATAGAGGCTCAGTCTGTCACCGATACTCACTAGGTCCTGAGGGGGAATGTGACTGCAGTAGGTACCTACAAAGGAGACATAAGGTGACGTGGTGAGGTTATAAAGATACATTAAGGGGTCATAAGGAGGCATGCAGTGCATCACTTAATTGGTCTCCTCTCCTTCATATGTACTGACAGGATAGAGAGAAGCAAGATCTTTCTTCTGATGTGAGACAAATCAAGGGTTTCAAAGTCTAATCAAACATTGTTGGCTGAATCTTTTTGTGCAAACAATGTCTCCTGGGCCTTAATCTACAACTGTCATTATGATAACGACAGTAATCTGTCTACTGTGATCAATGATATTCAACTACCCTATTATCAAGTCCATCAATACGTGTCCTGGCTGACAAAGTATATCAGTTGTTGAAGAGACAAGAGCATTCTCTGTTACAGCTTTCTTGTCACAGTGTTTCATCTTGCCTTCCAGTCAGTTGTACGGCTGCCAGAGCAAACAACTTGACTCTGAAATGTCATTTACTCTTAATCATATTGGAAAGTAATGACATTGACGTGTTTGAGGTGAGACACAATAAAGCACACAGTAATCTCATTTATCAGACACAAGTGACCCCGCAAATTAATCGTCAGACAGGGTGTGTGTGCTCACGCACATATCACCTACCCCCCCTCCTCCCACACAC
>NW_027260044.1:0-17940 GCF_045791955.1 Oncorhynchus clarkii lewisi
GGCTTTTGTGGAGCGATGGGTAACGATGCTTCGAGGGTGACTGTTGATGTGTGCAGAAGGTCCCTGGTTCGCGCCCGGCTATGGGCGAGGGGACGGTTTAAATTTGTACTGTTACACTAATATACACGAAAGCGTCTAAAGAGCTTTATTGGTTCGGCTAATTTGTCTAGCAAGCTACCGAGGTGTCTGACTCACTGTTGCTGCTGATGAAAGAAGCGTTCCGTCCACTAGATTATACGTCACACCAACAGCATAACCATAAATTCCCAGACCGCCATCTGCTGACTGGACTGGGTAACGCAGTTGAGTAAAATGTTTATTTAATTTTCAGACAAAAAGTTAAAGGGTTGGAATCAGAGACGACGCTAGTGCTAAAATATTAATTACCCCCCCTAAATAAATCAATATCAGTCAATATATTTTTGTGTGATTTATTTTTTTCGTCAACCGTTCCATCGCATCTTAAACTTCATGTCGATTCGGCACTAGGACCGGGGGAGGCTGCTGCTGCACAAGTGGCTGTAGGACTTTTTTCAGCAAAGATGGCGGACAGAAATACTCAGAGGGGTACCCTACACAGACCTGAACTGGATCAAAGATGGCGGACAGAAATACTAGGATGGAAGCAAATGTAAGGGATTATAACGTCATAACGAATCATGCAAAAAACATGTACAGTTGACAGGAATGTTAGTTAATGGAGAGACAAACGATTATGCTTTTTTTAATCATAGTTCATTTACGAAAATCGTGATTTAGCCAGGTAGCTGGTCTAGTTTTATGGGTGTTGTGACATGAGTATGAAATTGTCACTCTGGTTGTTTTAGGGACACCTTAAACAACCCACAAACCAGGCGGTCGTTTTGTGAAAAAGTGGATGTATAGAATCTAGCTGGCTGAAGAATTTACTGCAAATTGAATGTACAAATTTGTATTTGCCATGAAATAACGTATGTTATTGTGCAGTGGATGACTGTGCAGTGGATGATTAAAATCCCTGTATGCCCATGGATGTGTAGCTAGCTATCTATTCGATCTGTGTATGGACCCAAATGTTTGGTATACATATTACTTCAGAACCTAGCTATGAACCTCAGCTATCATAGCCAGTTGTATCAACTTCAAGTTGAGTAGAATATAATATCATGTTTTGCCAAGGATTCAAGTCAAATATACATGTAGTTATTACCATGCATGAGATCCCCACATTGTAGCCTGTACATTTAATATATTCACTGATCATGTACTCTACCTTGGCAAATTAATGTGCAGTTTAGGTATGAATGTCTTTGAGGTGATCAAATTCCTGTCTTTGAATGACGCCGTGTCTGCATGTATGTATTACAATTATACACTTCAACAGTGTTTACCAATCTTGGTCCTGGGACATCAATGGTTACACATTGTAACTAATAGACTAGAAACAGGATTGAACTAGTTAATTCATATATACAGAAATATAATTTTTTTAAACACTACACTACACTTCCTATGCATCATGTAAATACTCTAACACTGGTTCATCTCAACATCTAATGCCCTTCATCTGCATTGATCTGGTAAACACAGGATAGGTGGAGTATTTCATCACATTACACTTCATTTCAACCAGTAGAGAATGTGAAACGCTTTATTGAAAAGCTCATTATCCAAGTGTTATAAATACAAGTTCAATCTGTCCATCAATGCACATCTGTTGTGAATTATAAAAACAGAGGAAGAAAGAGGTGGAGAGAGAGGTGTTAAAGACAGAAAGGGAAAGAGAAGGAGGAGAGAGAGGTGTTAAAGACAGAAAGGGAAAGAGGTAAACACATAGGAGCAGGGAAGGCAGCACATGATTAATGAATCACAGTGCTACATAAATGTTCTCTCAGTTCATCACAATTACATAACCATTGGGCCGATTAGAGACACTGTTAAAAGCAGGTGAGGTGGCGATGATGGGACTGGGGGTTGGCATCCTCTCACATCAAAACATACCTGCAGACCAGAGACAGATGGAGAGAGAGAGCATGTTTAAGCCTTGTGTATTTATTTTTTAATCTAACAATGTTAACCATCAATCAGGAGGTGAAATGCAAAACTGACCTGGGATCATTAACTCTGGGACTACTGCATCTCTATCTGTATTTCAATGTAAAGCATCTCTTTAATAATACTTCCTGTATAATATAAACTGACCTGGGATCATTAACTCTGGGACGACTGCATCTCTATCTGTATTTCAATGTAAAGCATCTCGTTAATAATACTTCCTGTTGTCCTGACCAAGTGACCTCTCCACCTCTGATCATGCTGTGTCCTCTATGTAGCCAGTTCAGATGCAGGAGGGGTTCACCGACACAGCTGATATAACCTAGAGGATTTAGAGAGAAGGGGAGAGAGGGATGAAGTGAAGGAGAGAGACCGTTATTGAGAAAATAAGGTAGTTAAAGTGACAGTGTTCAACAGGAATCTGTGTGAGGCCTCACCTGGTGTCCACACCACACTAAGTGGCTGCAGAGTACTTTATGCTGAAAAACTATATCTGCTTTTGGTTAGGTTATAATGATGGTAGAACCCTTTTTACGTCCTAAAAATAATGTATGCATTGCATGCTTACGTTTCACGTGTTAGTCATCAGTTATCTTGCTTACATTCTTCTTCCTGTATCCTTCTGACCATAGTACGTCCAGCTGTCATAAACGTACGTATGGTCTTGGTTAATGTACTCTTTCAAAAATAGAGTATAGCCTGAGTGTCATATGGCCTGGGTGAACTTGACATTGGTGTCTGTCTTTAAGCGGCATCTAGTCCATCTGCTGACTGGACGTAGTTGAGTAAATATAAATGATAGCCTTGTTTGTGCATTGTACACATCCCTACACGTGGAGTCCGGGGAACAGTCCGAATACCTATCAACTAGACTCCGTAACAAAAACCCACACGGAGGCTTATTTGACACCAAATCAACAACAGAAATTACTAAAACATAAATTGCTAAAGTAGGATGTAAAAGGTGGATTTTATGATGTAATGTCAACTTTATACATTTCTATCCCAGGACCATTCAATTTTCAACTCACCCACAGCAATTCTCCATAATCTGCTGTGGATTACCCAGAATCCCGAAATAAATGAATACATATGTGATCATTCAAACACATATCTGTTTGTGCTTATAGGGAACCAGATCTTCAATACAACTAAGTTACTAAGTCTTTAACCACACTGTGTTGTTACACTGGTGAGTAAAAACTCAGGCGTCCTACACTTTAACTTGTTGTCTGAAAACAAAATTAACATTTTACTCAACTGCGTTACCCACCAGTCAGCAGATGGCGGTCTGAGACTTGAAGGTGATGCTGCTGGTGTGACGTATAATGTAGTGGACGGAACGCTTCTTTCAACAGCAGCAACAGTTCGTCAGCCACCTCGGTAGCTTGCTAGACAAAATAGACGAACCAATAAAGCTCTTTAGACGCTTTCGTGTATATTAGCCACTGTGTTTTAAACCCACTTCTGTCGTCTACTTAGTTATCCGATTTAATTTCATATTTACGGTGTTGTTATTATTCAGCTAGCGGGGCTGGTTAAGTTAGCATTAGCCTAGCTAGCTAACATCCCCGACCATGAGGTCACTAAGCGATTTTCCTTCTAAAGAGGAGGAAAAATATCACAGTAAAACAAGAAGTCGAGAGTGAGGTCGTTACTGTGAAAGAGGAGGAGGATGTTACAGTAAAAGGAGAGGAGGACTCGTTCAGAGTGAAAGAGAAGGAGGGAGAAATGACTGTTACATCGAAAAAGGAGGGAGAAGAGGTGGAACCTGGATATCTGGGCCCGGTTTCTCAAACGCATCTTAAGGCATCCAATGGTTCTAACGATGAATTTAGCCATAAGATGGTTTTGAGAAACCGTTCCCTGATTAACACTGGTAAGTACTTTCTTAAAAACAGATGCTGATATCCTACAACTGCAGTTTGTGCCTCTTTTTAAAAGTGGAAATCTGCAATTGCTACATCCATATTGTGACTTTTAAATGATTTATTTATAGCCATTGATTCTTGAGGAATATAACACATGCCTCATGAGCTTCGTTCATCTGTTTTACCCCGTCAGATCACCAAATAAGCTTTTTTTTACTCTGTTTAGAAACAATGTAAATCAACACTGTATAGCCTCAACATGGTTAAAACTATAATGTTGATATCATGGATGGTCAGTCCTTGCATCCATAGGTCTGTCTGTAGTTACATTTCTCCAACCCCATAATAATTTTATTACCAAAACAGTCGTGGAATGATAGATTTGTTATTGTTTGAACTGCAGATTGCTGGGTTGTGTGGGTTTTTTAAACAGCAACAAAATGGCTGCCCAGAGACTTGGTTTGGTGAACAGCTGAGGGGTGGGGTAAGGAGAAGTGTAATTACTCTCAAATACATAGAGAACGCGATTGTAGAAACTGTAACCCAACACCTAGCGACCTCGTCAAGGAGTTCAGACATCTTGGCGTAACAGTTATACGGTGTTGGCTTGACAGTCGCTGGACCCAGGTTTGAGTTCAGCTCAGGGCCTCCCCCTGAATTATATACACTATGAATACAAGGACTGGCCATGCATTATGTCATAATGATAGTTTAACCAGGTTTCTAGGCTCCATAGTATATTCTAGAATTGCCACTAAAGATTCCCCGTGGGGGCAAATTATTATAGCTGTTGATAAGTCATTGTATAATATTCAGCCAATTATTTTCATGCCCTTACATTAAAGACAAGACATACCTAGATTCAATTACATTCATGAATTGGTTTGAAACCTTTGCTTTAAACCCTTCTGAAAGTTGGTGTTTTGGCGGATTTGTAAATAATAGTTTGTCATGAACCACAATTTTTTTATTTAATTTAAATGTAACCTTTAACTAGGAAAGTCAGTTAAGAACAAATTCTTATTTACAATGACTGCCTACCCCGGACGACACTGGGCCAATTGTGCGCCGCCCTATGGGACTCCCAATCACGGCCGGTTGCCTCAAGCCCTGAGATGCAGAATCCTCTGTGCCACCTGGGACCCCCAAAATCATATTCTAGTGCTGTTCCCAACTAAAATACATCTTGGTCAACCAAGAGTCATCTGTTCTTTCTACCAATCGCCCCATGTGTTTTTATAAAATCAAATATACGTACTGAACTTGTCTGATGCTTTCACCTGTCTGGCACCAGTGGGACTGTAGCGTCCCACCTCGACAACAGCAAGTGAAATTGCAGGGTGCCAAATTCAAAACAACATAAATCCCATAATTAAAATTCCTCAAACATACAAGTATTATACACCAATTTAAGGATAAACTTCTTGTAAATCCAACCACAGTGTCCGATTTCAAAAAGGCTTTATGGCGAAAGCACACCATATGATTATGTTAGTTCAGCGCCTTGTCACAGAAAACCATACAGCCATTTTCCAGCCAAGGAGAGGGCTCACAAAAGTCAGAAATAGCGATTAAATTAATCACTATCCTTTGTTCTTCATGAGATGGCACTCACAGGACTTCATGTTACAAAATAAATGTGTTTTGCTCGATAATGTCCCTCTTTATGTCCAAAAACCTCAGCGCCTAGCCACAGAAAACCAAGGAGAGGTGTCACAAAAGTCAAAAACAGCATTAAAATTAGCCACTTACCTTTGATGATCTGGTGGCACTCCCAGGCCTCCATGTTAGACAATACATCAATACATGTTCAATTTGTTGGATAATGTCCCTCTTTATGTCCAAAAACCTCAGTTTTGTTGGTGCGTTTCGTTCAGTAATCAAAAGTCACAATGCGCGTCTAACAGTATTAGACTTTACGCCCGTCCCCTCGCCCCGACCTGGGCGCGAACACACGTCAACAGTCACCCTCGAAGCATCGTTACCCATCGCTCCACAAAGCCGTGGCCCTTGCAGAGCAAGGGGAAGCACTACTTCAAGGTCTCAGACTACAGATAGAAAGACTAGTAATAGACTACACCAGCAGTATGCAACCTTTTCCAGTTGGAGTGCCAATTTATCTGACGATTTCTCCCAATATATTTCAATCCTTTTCATTTTTAAATTAAATATACCTTCCGGCAACCTGCCTCACCCAATATGATATGGATCTGCTGTTTTTGTTAGACCTTATAGCTAGAACCTCCATCAGATGCTAGCCATCAGAACATAGAACATCGCCTGTCGTATCAGTTCTGTTATACTCAGACATTAGTTTAACAGTTTTGGAAAATTTAAAGTGTTTTCTATCCAAATCTACCAAGTTTACTTTCATCCGGAGGTGAAAATAGTGCCCCCTACCCTAGTGAGGTTAACACCCCGGCCGTCCTACAATCCAAGCTAGATGCCCTCAATCTCACACACATTTTCAAGGAACCCACCAAGAACAACCCTAAATCTGTAGACAAAATCACTTCTGCAAGCAGGCCTTTCTAATCGACCTGGCCCGGGTATCCTGGAAGGATATTGACCTCATCCCTTCAGTAGGGGATGCCTGATTGTTCATTAATTGTAATTTCCTCACCACCTTAAATAAGCATGCCCCTTTAAAAAAATGTACAACTAGGAACAGATATAGCCCTTGGTTCACTCCAGACCAGACTGCTCTCGACCAGCACAAATACATCCTGTGGCCTACTGCACTAGCGTCGAATAGTGATATGCAACTTTATTAGAGAAGTCAGGAACCAATACACACAGTCAGTTAGGAAAGCAAAGGCTAGCTTTTTTAAACATAAATGTGCATCCTGTAGCTCTAACTCCAAAAAGTTTTGTGACACTGTAAAGTCCATTGAGAATAAGAGCACCTCCTCCCAGCTGCCCACTGCAATGAGGCTAAGAAACACTGTCACCACCGATAAATCCACAATAATCGAGAATTTCAATAAGCATTTCTCTACGGCTGGCCATGCTTTCCTCCTGGCTACCCCAACCAACAGCTCCGCACCCCCCGCAGCTACTTGCCGAAGCCTCCCCAGCTTCTCCTTCACCCAAATCCAGATAGCTGATGTTCTGAAAGAGCTGCAAATCCTGTTCCCGTACAAATCAGCTGGGCAAGACAATCTGGACCCTCTTTCTAAAATGATCTGCCGCCATTGTTGCAACCCCTATTACTAGTCTGTACAACCTCTCTTCCACAGTCATCCCCCTCTTCAAAGGGGGTGATACTCTTGACCCAAACTGTTACATCCATCCTGTCCTGCCTTTTCTAAAGTCTTCGAAAGCCAAGTTAACAAACAGATCACTGACCATTTCGAATCCCACCGTACCTTCTCCGCAGTGCAATCCGGTTTCCGAGCTGGTCACAGGTGCACCTCATCCACGCTCAAGGTACTAAACAATATAATTTCCGCCATCGATAAAAGACAGTACTGTGCAGCCGTCTTCATCAACCTGGCCTGTTGTCCGGACCTCTGGCAGTCTTTATGGAGTTACCACAGGGTTCAATTCTCGGGCCGACTCTGTATATATCAACGATGTCGCTCTTGCTGCGGGTGATTCCTTGATCCACCTCTAGTCAGATGACACCATTCTGTATACATCTGGCCCTTCTTTGGACACTGTGTTAACAAACCTCCAAACAAGCTTCAATGCCATACAACACTCCTTCTGTGGCCTCCAACTGCTTTTAAACGCAAGTTAAACTAAATGCATGCTCTTCAACCGATCGCTGCCCGCAACCGCCCGCCCGACTAGCATCACTACTCTGGACGGTTCTGACTTAGAATATGTGGACAACTACTAATACCTAGGTATCTGGTTAGACTGTAAACTCTCCTTCCAGACTCCTATTAAGCATCTACAATTTGCTTCCTATTTCGAAACAAAGCCTCCTTCACTCACGCTGCCAAACATACCCTCGTAAAACTGACTATCCTACCTATCCTTAACTTCGGCGATATCATTTACAAAATAGCCTCCAACACTCTACTCAGACTGCATCCAGTTTGCTATCACATATTTGTCGCCAAACCCGCTGGCTCCAGGTCATCTATAAGTCTTTGCTAGGCCGCCTTAACTCGGCTCACTGGTCACCATAGCAACACCCACCCATATCACGCGCTCCAGCATGTAGTACAGGAAGTATATCTCACTGGTCTACCTGGTTAAATAAAGGTGAAATAAAAAATTAAATCGTAACTTTATTGACAACACCCAAATGCAGAATACATTGTGAAAAACTAAAATCTTTGCTCACCATTTTTGTTCCAGGCAGATATAGTACATCCATAACTATCGGTTTCCTCATTAGCAGGGAGGAGTTTCTGCAATCAAATTGCCCTCGTGCCACAATTTTAGCAAACACAGAAGGGGGCCTTGGAGAACAAAAGTCGTCTGGCACACTGTTTAGAGTTTCAACAACATGAATATCCTATTTCTAGCCTACAATCATCGATTTTACTACTAATGTGAAAACAAGAAAAAATATGACTTTTCTTGCTAATTTTAAGACAATTGTCAAATAATGTTAACATTCATTACAGACGTCAATTGCTGTACAACATCATAGCTACGCTGTTGGCATCACCTTTTACAGTGGACTTCTGCTGTTGTGGGCCTTTAATCATCTGTCTGACTTTGTTGTTCACACAGGAGAGATACGGGACTATCGTGGATCCTCTGGGGAGCCTCATGATGCTGAAGAGGGAGAGAAGGGTCTCTCCAGATCAGAACACCTCAATAAACACCTGCAGAGACCCACAGTGAAGAGAACTCACTGCTGCTCTGACTGTGGGAAGAGATTCACCTCATCGGGCATTACAATTCATCAGAGAATACACACAGGAGAGAAATCTTATAGCTGTGGTCAATGTTGGAGGAGTTTTACAACATTAATCTCTCTGAAAGTACACCAGAGAACACACACGAGAGAAACGTTATAGCTGTGATCATTGTGGGCAGAGTTTTGTTTATGCTTGCCATCTGACTCAACACCAGAGAACACACACAGGAGAGAAACCTTATAGCTGTGATCAATGTGGGAAGAGATTTGCTTCATCTGGCAATCTGACTCAACACCAGAGAACACACACAGGAGAGAAATCTTATAGCTGTGATCAATGTGGGAAGAGATTTACTTCATCTGGAGATCTGACAGTGCACAAGAGAATACACACAGGAGAGAAACCTTATAGCTGTGATCAATGTGGGAAGAGATTTGCTACATCTGGCAACCTGACTCTACACCAGAGAACACACACAGGAGAGAAATCTTACAGCTGTGGTCAATGTGGGAGGAGTTTTAGTCGATCTGAAGTTCTGACAGTGCACAAGAGAACACACGCAGGAGAGAAATCTTATAGCTGTGATCAATGTGGGAAGAGTTTTACTACATCTGGCAGTCTGACTCTACACCAGAGAACACACACAGGAGAGAAACCTTATAGCTGTGGTCAATGTGGGAGTAGTTTTAGTCGATCTGGAGTTCTGACCATGCACAAGAGAATACACACAGGAGAGAAACCTTATAGCTGTGATCAATGTGGGAAGAGTTTTGTTCAAACTTGCCATCTGACTCAACACCAGAGAACACACACAGGAGAGAAACCTTATAGCTGTGGTCAATGCGGGAGGAGTTTTAGTCGATCTGGAGATCTGACAGTGCACAAGAGAACACACACAGGAGAGAAATCTTATAGCTGTGGTCAATGTGGGAAAAGTTTTGGTCTATCTGACTCAACACCAGAGAACACACAGGATTGAAATCTCATAGCTGTGACCAGAGATAATCTGATAAAAGATCTCTGATCAAATATTAGAAAATACATACATGAAGTAGTTGTTTCATGATTTCAATGAATTAATGTCACAATGTAGAATGTTTTAACATTGTAGTAGGACTATTGTAATGATTTCACAATGTAGAAGCCTAAACGTGTGCCCACTTATGAATTGATATCAACATGTTATGGATATTAGCCTAATGGGGAAAAATCCAGGCTCTGAAATGGAAGAGTACTATTTATGTGATTTAACAAATATTGACAAACAATAAGAGTTTGGATCAAATCAAATTTATTTATAAAGCCCTTCTTATGTCAGCTGATATCTCAAAGTGCTGTACAGAAACCCAGCCTAAAACCCCAAACAGCAAGCAATGCAGGTGTAGAAGCACAGTGGCTAGGAAAAACTCCCTAGAAAGGCCAAAACCTAGGAAGAAACCTAGAGAAGAACCAGGCTATGAGGGGTGGCCAGCCCTTTTCTGGCTGTGCCGGGTGGAGATTATAACAGAACATGGCCAAGATGTTCATAAATGACCAGCATGGTCAAATAATAATAATCACAGTAGTTGTCGAGGGTGCAACAGATCAACACCTCAGGAGTAAATGTCAGTTGGCTTTTCATAGCCGATCATTAAGAGTATCTCTTCCGTTTCTGCTGTCTCTAGAGAGTTGAAAACAGCAGGTTTGGGACAGGTAGCACATCCGGTGAACAGGTCAGGGTTCCATAGCCGCAGGCAGAACAGTTGAAACTGGAGCAGCAACACGGCCAGGTGGACTGGGGACAGCAAGGAGTCATCGTGCCAGGTAGTCCTGAGGCCTGGTCCTAGGGCTCAGGTCCTCCGAGAGTGAGAAAGAAAGAATTAGAGAGAGCATACTTAAATTCACACAGGACACTGGATAAGACAGGAGAAGTACTCCAGATATATCAAACTGACCCTAGTCCCCTGACACATAAACTACTGCAGCATAAATACTGTAGGCTGAGACAGGAGGGGTCAGGAGACACTGTGGCCCCATCCGATGATACCCCCAGACAGGGCCAAACAGGAAGGATATAACCCCACCCACTTTGCCAAAGCACAGCCCCCACACCGCTAGAGGGATATCTTCAACCACCAACTTACCATCCTGAGACAAGGCCGAGTAAAGCCCACAAAGATCTCCGCCACGGCACAACCCAAGGGGGAGCGCCAACCCAGACAGGAAGATCACGTCAGTGACTCAACCCACTCAAGTGATGCACCCCTCCTAGGGACGGCATGAAAGAGCACCAGTTTGCCAGTGACTCAGCCCCTGTAATAGGGTTAGAGGCAGAGAATCCCAGTGGAGACAAAGACTTAAAGGTTGAGACCGAGTCTGCGTCTCTCACATGGATAGGCAGACCATTCCATTCAAATGGAGATCTACAGGAGAAAGCCCTGCCTCCAGCTGTTTGCTTAGAAATTCTAGGGACAATTAGGAGTTGTGTTACACTTACCACGTTGGTGACCCACTTGAATCAAAATGCAACACTTCAAAATGTGGCGTGCTGTTTTCTACAAATTGTCCTCTAACCAGGGATGTACTCCCAGGGATGTACTCCCAGATTCCGTGTGGTTTTTGAGCTGTTAGTTTTAACAGGACGTGCAACCTCATCTCTCTCCTCTCTCACAATTTTTTTTAGCATGATATCGATGAGTGATGACAAATAAGTGTTGCATTCCCTTGTTTAGCGACCCCTAAATTTAATGCATCACTCCCAAATGTAGCTGACTCTTCTGCAGGTTGTCCTCTAACCAGGGAGGTAAAATATATCTCCCATTTTCATGCGTTTTGTTGTGTCAGTTTCAACAGCACGTACAACCTAATTTCCCACCTAATCGATATCAGTGATTTATTGCTATTTGTCAAAACAACAGTGTTTCTGGTGCTTGTGCAGTTTATAAGGAGCTTGTTTAAAAAATACAAGTAATGTGATTATTGTGGCAGATGTTTGTGTAAATAGCACATGTTATGTTTAGGTTTTCAATTTATCCCCAAACTGTTCCTGCATATTGGTTATTTATTTTTGACATGTTAAAACTGTGTTTTGACATTGGGCTATCCCATCAAGCAAAATTATATTGAAAAGATGTTGAAAATATGACTATGCAATCAAATATTTCATATTTACATTTCATGTAACATTTGGTAGTGATATTTATTCATGCAACCAACATGACCATTTTTTGGTACAATTATATTGACATTGTTGCCCTGTTTTTAGAATATCAGGGTTAATTCTCACATGTGCCAAACCAAATGTTCTAGAGCATGATATTGGGGACTGGGCCCAGATCCAACAACATGCCTATCTAGTGAACCCTGAAAAGAGAGAGAAGCTCCGCAGTGAGGTGGAAAGTTATTACGGATATCGCAGGAGTTTTCTCTTGAAATCAGTCCGTGGTAAGGACAACTTGGTTGCTGATTATCTCTGGGGTGGGCAGTCAAAAATATTTGTGTTTTGCTTTGAGCCAGTGTGTTTATTTGGAGTTTTATCTCTTATTCTTTTCTGTATTGAAACTGCACTGTTGGTTAGGGGCTCATAAGGAAGCATTTCACTGGTGTATTCGGTGTATGTGACTAATACAATTTGATCTGAGTTTTGTTTGGGCTCGTTCCAAGGGGACGAGAGTCCTAGAAGCTAGTGAGTTTTAGGAAGACGAGAGTTCTAGAAGCTAGTGAGTTTTAGGAAGACGAGAGTTCTAGAAGCAAGTGAGTTGTAGGATTCTATAGAAAGAAAAAGGAGAAAAAAATAACATGATTTGTTTATTATTATTTAGGAATAGGTGTTTTTTCTTGTTTTTAATTGTTGACAGCCAGTAGACACCATGTTTATATTGGTGAGGGTGAAGCATTGTAGTTGATTATAATGTGAAATGGAAGTTGTTTTCTGTTGGTGGTGAGCAAAAGTGTCCAACAAAAATATAGGATATGTTTGTTGTCTTAAGGGGGAAGGTGATACAGGCTTTGGTTTTTCCATTTATGTTTTGAGGTTGGACTTTAGCACGTCTATCTCGTTAGCATGTTGGACGCACTGATTGGTGTCACCTCGTTAGTCAGTATGTGTTACACCTGTGCTGGCTTGTCCATCTCGTTAGTGAGAAGGTTTTTCACCTGAGCTGGTCCAGGTTCTATTTAAGAGTGTCTGGCCCAGTGCTCCAGTTGTCTTGATAGATGTGACAAATCAAAACCTTTAGTTTCACTACCGTTTTGGTTTGCTTCCTGTTTTTAAGTTTGTTGTGGGTTTTTCTCTTGTTTGCCTCTTCTTGGGCAGATTTAGTGGGTCTCATGGTGGGTGTCTTTTAGGTCCCAGTTGTTGTTACTAGTCAACTTTCAGTGGACACTGAGAGCAAAACTTCAACATTATGTTATTGTACTTTTATTGTATCAAATGGTTGTTTTATGTAACAGAATAGAGGGTTCTTAGAACTATTGTGTCTGTGTTCTACTGAGGATGGGCCTCTGGGAGGAAACACTGACAGGAGATTTACAATGTCTTTTGGGTGATTAAAACCTAAAGAGACAGTATTCCAGATTAAGAGTTAATGTTTCTGTTCTATATGGTACCAGGGAGAGATGACCCCAGGGCCAGACAGCAGACACTGTCTGCTGAGAATTATAAGTACCTTTCATACAAATCTTAACCTTGTGACCCGTTGTATACATCTGTTGTTGGTCATATAGGTTGGAATGGGTGTATCTTAGCTATAAAAGACCTTTGTACTTTTGTCTCGTGGCTCTCAACTAATCATCTGGGGGTGATTTGTTGACCAGCCAATATTATCGTAGAGCACTCAATTGATTCACTTTATATGTGTGTGTTGTATTGACCTGCTCCCTTATTAAGTGAATAAAGATTTAGTTTAATAAGAATAAATCTGACTTGTGTGATACGTTTGTTTCTCATTTGATATTAAATTAACAACCACATTTTGCAATGTGAATCTTGACTTGGTGACCGCTCCTGACGACCTGGGTAAATCGTCCTCGAGGGATCCCTCAAACTTGGAATCTCATGGAGACCACACTTCGAGAACGGAGCAGATGGACCCACCTTAGACCTGAGAGGCAGCGAGCAGATTCTATACACCTAGTTTTTTTTTAAGTGAGTTTTTAGAAAATCCTCGTAGGCTCTGAGTGTGTATTTCTATGTGAGGGGGCACCTTGGAGGCGTAAACAGGGCAGAGTCAGGATCTGAGTGTGTACTCCTGTGTGGGGGTGTAAACAGGGCCCAGTCAGGAGGCTCGGAGTGTGTATTCCTGTGTGGAGGTGTAAACAGGGCCCAGTCAGGAGACTCTGAGTATAAATGTATGAGTTGCATTATCCTAGGAACTAACCATAAGCTAGAAATGTGAAAATATTCCTGCAGGTAAAAATATTGTTGAAAAACGAATTGATTAGGTATGTTTGGGAATAGCATTGTGTGACTGATATGAGAGTTGTGTGGATGTGGAATTGAGTCTTAATCTGACGTTTGGATAGTAACATATAGAACAGTTGAGGATCCCATGGTCATTGTCTGGGAAACAAAAGTTTATTTTTTTTATTCTGCTGGGAGTATGTTTGGAGAGTTGCTTCTTAGCTATGGAGAGTCCTTGAAAAAACAAATGGAATGGTTGTCGCAAGTCGCTGAGAATTTCTTACGTTTTATATGGATTCTGCGAATATATGAACATATGGTGAATTGTATGTGTGTTTAATGATTACTAGAGATTTGATAAAGTAAAACTGGGAATATAATTAGATACAATTTAAACAACCCGTATGTAGACAAACGTAGATTTTAAGTTGGTATCTTTAATGGATAATTTGATAAAGACGAGGTTTAAGCATCATTAAACAGTCTACAAAGTCTGGGCAGTTGTCTCAGAAACTGATGGGAGTGTGTCCACGGTGAGTTACCCTAAGGATGAAACTATAAAAACGCTTATAGGATTTTCTCAGTCCGGGTACTACATTTGAAATAAAACTGCCCTTAAGGCCTGTGGGGGTCTTCCCAGTATGAGAGGAGTTGCTAGATTTATTGAATAAACCTTTTTTCCATCAAGTTAGAGTGAACCAAAGTGCCTGACTAACTGTTGATGGCTGTTGATGGCATCACAGTGGCAGAATCACCTGAAAGACACACATCGCCATCTGCTGACTGGAGTTGGTATCGCAGTTGAGAAAATAACTTTCAGACAAAAAGCTAAAAAAGTAATTTGAAGAACCCCTTATCATGGTTCCTCAAGGGACTTTTTGGGGTTCCTTTTTTAACTCCCTGTCCACCCTCCCTCCATTATAAAAACAGATTATAATAATATTGACAATATTGACTTAAATAATTAATTGTTTATTTAGTGGCACCACAAATGTGAATTCATATTTACAAAACAATTTACCAAACAAAACAGATTACAAAATTGCAACATTTCTGCAGACATGTCAGACCATAATAAATAATACATTTACCTCATATAGTGCTTTTCATGACATTTAAAAAATATATACAAATGTGAATTAATATTTACAAAACAATTTAACCAACAATTTTTTTTAAAATGATGATGTACAATAAAAACAACATACATTAAAAATGAATCATAGGTAAACTAACAACATTGTAGACTTGATATTAAATGCAGATTTTTCAGCTTTAGACATTTTTGAGAAATTTAAGGGAACATTTTTTTTTTAAATACAGCCGAAGCAGAGCCCCAAGTCCCATGGTGACGTCCTCGAGGGCGTGGATGTTCTCTCCATCAAAGGCCAGCGGGATTTCACTCTCATGGTGAAATGGATTTCCGCCGATGTCAGGTAAAGGAGTGAAGAGCGGTGAAATCTGTGTCAACAAAAGTAAGAAAAGATTAATACACATACAATTAACAAAGACCATAACAAATGTTCAGCTGTAGTTTTATATAAGCATGCACACCTATGTTTATGAAGAAACAGATGATTGGTGCATAAGCATACCATGTCACGGACATAAAGGCCACTCGGGTCCTCTTTGAAGAGGTAGGGCAAGAGCAGAATCACTGCTGTGGTCTCCAGTCCTAGTAAAGCATTGATCTTACTACACTTGCTAATTTTATTACAAAATACATTAGAGAAAGGGAAGGAATAAGAGCAAATCCCTCTTCTGTATTGTCCTTCAGGGACTGTCAAAATAGCAGGATGATGTCCTCCCCCCTGCCTCGCCTCTCTACCTCTGCTAGTCATTGAATTCTCTTTTTGTCTATATCCATTCCATGGACTTGATTCATTTCTGAGAAGTTCTGAAAAGATAATTAAGATAATTAACGCGGACATGTAACGTTTCCAAAATGGGATAGTATTGTCCATGTAACGTTTCCAAAATGGGATAGTATTGTCCATGTAACGTTTCTAAAATGGGATAGTATTGTCCATGTAACGTTTCCAAAATGGGATAGTATTGTCTATGTAACGTTTCCAAAATGGGATAGTATTGTCCATGTAACGTTTCCAAAATGGGATAGTATTGTACATGTAACGTTTCCAAATGGGATAGTATTGTACATGTAACGTTATGCCCCCTTGTGAGTTAATAGTGTTGCTGGCTGTAGCAGGCTATATAAAGAGAAAGACCTCCATTGACGATTCAGTTCGTTGTACATCTCGTCTGGACAGGTCACCGTCCTTACTTAGTTAGTTAACGTTTGCTAGTTCATTATCACATGTTGGCTTTATGGAAACGATATACAATATATGGGAACAAAAATAGTTGAGGGAAATAATCCAAACCTTGTTGTGCCTAGTTAGGACACAACGTTATCTAGCTAGATAACGGTACTGTACTGTAGCTCATACAACGCCGACGATCAAACCCGGCTTTCTAATATTTACGGTAATTAACTATAGTAACGTTACGGAAGATACTCACAGAAAACCATCATTGTCTTCGTTATTCATTATTAGTATGTTATATTATTATAATTATTATTTCTAGACATATTCAGAGCCAAAAATCAACCCAACTTAACCTTTTTAACTTGTTGTCGCATCCAAACTTGTCACAGTCGTTTTCAGTTGTAATTACGAAGTTCCCGGAAGAAGTCCAGCAACAACGGAGGTTCCTCGATGAACCCACCTTCTAACAAGTTCTTTGAAGAACCTTTTGGGGCTGTTTTTCATTGACCAAGAACCCTACGGTTCTTAGGGGATCTGAGAACAACTCCAGTTGAACCCTTCATTTTTAGAGTTGTAATCGGATCTATTTACTCTCAGATTCAAAACATGATGATTAGCATCAACGAACAAGTCAGCTGCTGCTCCAATACAGTATGAGGTGAGACGGTGAACTGATGTTGAACTGGGCAGTCAGCTGCTGCTGCTCCAATACAGTATGAGGTGAGACGGTGAACTGATGTTGAACTGGGCATTCAGCGGCTGCTGCTCCAATACAGTCTGAGGTGAGACGGTGAACTGATGTTGAACTGGGCAGTCAGCGGCTGCTGCTCCAATACAGTATGAGGTGAGACGGTGTACTGACGTTGAATCATAATAATTAAGTTAATTAAAATTAATTAGTGAAACTGTTAAAAAAATAGTGTATGGCATATTAAATATATTAGGCTATTATCATCATATAGAAACATCATGGAATATTGGACATCATATTAGCATCAACATACATTATTGTTTCATTAGATTTCACATAATAAAGATATTTCATATTTAAAAGTCCAGAAGTCAGAACCCATCACCTGCTATGTAAAAGAGACAGAAGAATGCACAATGGTCAATGCTATCTGGGATCCTTGGGACATCCCTACCCATTTACCCTTGTAAATGTCAACTTCAACGGGCTAGTGACTTCCCAAGGATCTATCTCTACCTGAAAATACATGATCTAAGTGATTAATAGTTGGTATTCAGCAATCATAAAGCCTTATTAACTTTAATGAACTACTAAAATAGTGATTTTGTCAGACAGCAGCTCTACACTTTATTGACTGACTGATCCATTCATCCTTCCATCCCTCCTCAGCCTTCCTCTCCTCTGAAGACCCAGTGAGGGTGGAGCTCAGTCAGAGAGCTGTTGAGGGACTGGTTAGGAAGAACACTTCTACAGCCAGAGAGGTGAGAGGTCACACATGGTTTAGATGGTAAATATTGATGTCCCTTTAGCGGTTCATCACATAAGCAAAAGGGAATATGTTCCATCATCTATGTTCATTTACATTAGTGTA
>NW_027260045.1:0-17939 GCF_045791955.1 Oncorhynchus clarkii lewisi
AGAACACTTGGATCCGTACTTTATATGTCGGAGCGGGGTGTCGAGTTAGTGTAAATAGTCACTTAGGTGACGTTTTTGACCTCTCGTCTGGGGTCAGGCAGGGATGCCCACTCTCGGCTCTCCTCTTCGTTCTGTACATGGAGCCTCTGGGGGCTGCCATTAGTGCAGACACAGGGGTGGAAGGCTTGTTGATCCCTGGAAGCGGTGGGCTGCGTGTTAAGATGACGCAGTACGCCGACGACACTTCCTTGCTGTTGTGCAAGGACTCGTGCCTGACAAGGTCCCTTGCCATCTTTGGGGATTTCACCCGAGCGTCGGGAGCGGTTCTGAACCATGCAAAGTCTTCCGTCAAGTTTTTCGGAAGATGGCGCGGTAGAACGGATGTGCCTGGGGGGTTATCTCTCTGTGAAGGGGCCCTGAGGATTCTCGGGGTTCATTTTGAGACCTCCGGCTCAGCGACGCTAAACTGGAACATGCGTATCGCAGTGGTACAGAGGAAGATAGCAATGTGGAAGGCTAGGTATTTGTCTTTTATGGGCAAAGTTCTGGTCCTAAAGGTGGATGTGTTGCCGTCTCTTTTGTATGTGGCATACATCTATCCATTGCCGGTTTGTCTGAGGAGGCCTCTAGTGAGGCTTGTGTTTCAGTTTATGTGGAGTGGCAGGTGCGAGTGGGTCGCCAGGGCACGCATGATCTGTCCCATCGGGGAGGGAGGTAGGGGGGTACCACATTTCCCCCTCAAGCTGGACGCCATTTTTGTTTCTTTCTTGTTGACGGAGCTTGCTCGTCCGGTTATACACCCGTCCGGTTACCTCCTGCGGGTGTTCTTCTCGTATAAGGCGAGAAGCGTAATGGTGTGGTCTAACGCGGGTCCTCGGGCGGAACAGCTGCCGTGGCATTTTGGCCATGCGGCCATGTGGCTGCGTGCGCACCCCGAGGTTGAAGTTGCCCGAGTAGGTTTAGACCACAGGCACCTGTACGAGGAGGTCAGGCAGGCAGGGAGTCCTGCGCCTGTAGCGGGCATCTCGTCAATGGTCTGGGAGGGAGTGCAGGCGCAGGGCCTGGACAATAGGCTCAAGGACCTGAATTGGTTGGGCCTCCATAAGTGCTTGCCGGTACGTGCCATCTTGTACCGGTATAGTTTGGTGCAATCCCCCGCCTGTCCAAGATCCTCTTGTGGCAGGGAGGAGACTGTGCGCCATGCCTTTTGGGACTGTGCCTTTGCCGGACTAGTCTGGGCTAGGGCACGGGTAATGCTAGGTGTGGTTAGGAGTGATTTTGTTTTGACATGGGCTAGGCTAGAGAGAGGCGTAGGGAGAGCAAAGGGAACGGATAGGGACAGGTTTCTGCTCTGGCTTCTCATGAGTCTCTTTAAAAAGGGACTGTGGGAAGCCAGGCAGAATTTAGTCAAGACAGGGAGAGATTGGGGGGTGGAAGGGATAGTGAGAAGGGTGGAAGGTGATTTGAGGGGGAAGATGAAGAGGGAGGAGAGGAAGTGGGGGAAGCATGCGGCACGGGAGAGGTGGAAAGGGGGTTTAGGGCTGGGAGTGTTAGAGTGAGTTTGGTAAGGGGATAGATTAGGGAAGGGGAGATAGGGAAAGGGTTAGGTATTGGTTAGGTATGACGGGGAGGGACGATGCTCCCCGGAGGTTTGTTTTTGTTTGATGTTTTTGTAAATAGAATTAATTAAGAATGAATGAGAATTATGATTTTGTAATAGTATGAATGGTATTGATTGTAATAAATTATTTTAACCACCTTTTTGGTTTACTTCCTGTCTGTAAGTTTGGTGAGGGTTTTTCTTTTGTTTCCCTCTTCTTGGGCAGATTTAGTGGGTCTCATGGTGGGTGTCTTATGTCCCAGTTGTTGTTCCTAGTCAACTTCCAGTGGACACCCCCATAGTGTCTTTCAGAGCCCCTCCTAAAAAACAAGCTCATATTTTGGGTTGGATATTCCATCCAATTAATATTTCAATCAATGGAATTTCCTTAATGTTCATTAGTCTTTCAGTTGTTAATCTTCTGTTTGTTGTGTACTAAATACTTTTGTTTATTTTGTTTTTTTTCCTGTGAATCCATTTTGTTGCATCCATGTCTGAAATGTGCTGTATAAATAAAGCTTGATTTGATTTCAACAAATGAACCCAATGACTGACCAATCATCAGACTCTTGGTCCCTCTTAGTATGAAAAACAGTATCAATCCCACTTTTCCAGCCTGCTGAAGGCGTGGTGGCGTGGTAAACACCACCCCCGGCTCTACCAGGGGCTTGAGGTGGTCTCCCACAGCTCTGCTTATGTCATGTTCTGTGGCCTTGCCGTTCCATTTATTGACTGCCCCTGCAACACAGAAACACATTTAGTCATATTATATAAAACACTCAAAGTAATGGATATGGAGCATCTACAGCCTCAGTTACACCTGGCACCTAAATGTGACTTCTGTCATCTGATCACTCCAAACTGCATTAGGTTCAGATCTACCAGGATGGGCCTTTGACAGTCTGGATGCAGTCAGGCCACTGAATATAAACAAGCAACGTAAAGAGGTGGGGTGAATGAGTGGGAAAAAGTACATTCTACACAAATGACCATAATAGCAAAGAACAAATGCGTGTGCCTGAGGGGAAATTAACTTTCATACAGCCAAAAGGGGTGGGAAATTACACCAATATCAGTGGTCAATTTGCACTAACGTAAATAAACATGGATGATGGAACATATTACCTTTTGCTTACGTGATGAACCGCCAAGGGGACATAAATATTTACCATCTGTGACCTCTCACCTCTGGCTGTAGAAGTGTTCTTCCTAACCAGTCACACAACAGCTCTCTGACTGAGCTCCACCCTCACTGGGTCTTCAGAGGAGAGGAAGGCTGAGGAGGGATGGAAGGATGAATGGATCAGTCAGTCAATAAAGTGTAGAGCTGCTGTCTGACAAAATCACTATTTTAGTAGTTCATTAAAGGAAATAAGGCTTTATGACTGCTGAACTGCTTCAACTGGAGTTGTTCTCAGATCCCCTAAGAACCGCAGGGTTCTTGGTCAATGAAAAACAGCCCCAAAAGGTTCTTCAAAGAACTTGTTAGAAGGTGGGTTCATCGAGGAACCTCCGTTGTTGCTGGACTTTTTCCGGGAACTTCGCAATTACAACTGAAAACGACGGTGACAAGTTTGGATTCGACAACAAGTTAAAAAGGTTAAGTTGGGTTGATGTTTGGCTCTGAATATGTCTAGAAATAATAATTATAATAATATAACATACTAATAATGAATAACGAAGACAATGATGGTTTTCTGTGAATATCTTCCGTAACGTTACTATAGTTAATTACCGTAAATATTAGAAAGCCGGGTTTGATCGTCGGCGTTGTATGAGCTACAGTACAGTACCGTTATCTAGCTAGATAACGTTGTGTCCTAACTAGGCACAACAAGGTTTGGATTATTTCCCTCAACTATATTTGTTCCCATATATTGTATATATTTTCCATAAAGCCAACATGGCTTTACACTCTCATTAACGTAAGTTTCCAATCTAGAGCAGTTCTCAGTTTTGTGATAATGAACTAGCAAACGTTAACTAACTAAGTAAGGACGGTGACCTGTCCAGACGAGATGTACAACGAACTGAATCGTCAATGGAGGTCTTTCTCTTTATATAGCCTGCTACAGCCAGCAACACTATTAACTCACAAGGGGGCATAACGTTACATGTACAATACTATCCCATTTTAGAAACGTTACATGTACAATACTATCCCATTTTGGAAACGTTACATGTCCGCGTTAATTATCTTTTCAGAACTTCTCAGAAATGAATCAAGTCCATGGAATGGATATAGACAAAAAGAGAATTGAAGGACTAGCAGAGGTAGAGAGGCGAGGCAGGGGTGAGGACATCATCCTGCTATTTTGACAGTCCCTGAAGGAAAATACAGAAGAGGGATTTGCTCTTATTCCTTCCCTTTCTCTAATGTATTTTGTAATAAAATTAGCAAGTGTAGTAAGATCAATGCTTTACTAGGACTGGAGACCACAGCAGCGATTCTGCTCTTGTCCTACCTCTTCAGGACCCGAGTGGCCTTTATGTCCGTGACATGGTATGCTTATGCACCAATCATCTGTTTCTTCATAAACATAGGTGTGCATGCTTATATAAAACTACAGCTGAACATTTGTTATGGTCTTTGTTAATTGTATGTGTATTAATCTTTTCTTACTTTTGTTGACACAGATTTCACCGCTCTTCACTCCTTTACTGCACATCGGTGGAAATCCATTTCACCATGAGAGTGAAATCCCGCTGGCCTTTGATGGGGAGAACATCCACGCCCTCGAGGACGTCCCCATGGGACTTGGGGCTCTGCTTCGGCTGTATTTTTTTAAAAATGTTCCCTTAAATTTCTCAAAAATGTCAGAAAAACACTTATGTTATTAAGTTTCTGTGTTCTGGGGATAGGAGAAGTTGGGTGAAGTTACCAGGGCCGGTCATAAAGATGGCAAACTTCCTAACATAACTAAGTGAATATGATATACACACTAAAGCTGAAAAATCTGCATTTATTATTAAGTCTACAATGTTGTTAGTTTACCTATGATTCATTTTTAATGTATGTTGTTTTTATTGTACATCATCATTTAAAAAAAAATTGTTGGGTAAATTGTTTTGTAAATATTAATTCACATTTGTGGTGCCACTAAATAAACAATTCATTATTTAAGTCAATATTGTCAATATTATTATAATATGTTTTTATAATGGAGGGAGGGTGGACAGGGAGTTAAAAAAGGAACCCCAAAAGGTTCCTTGAGGAACCATGATAAGGGGTTCTTCAAATAACGTATAGGGGTTCCCACAAAAGGTTCTTCAAATAACTTTTTTAGCTTTTTGTCTGAAAGTTATTTTCTCAAATGCGATACCAACTCCAGTCAGCAGATGGCGATGTGTGTCTTTCAGGTGATTCTGCCACTGTGATGTAGTGGACGGGACGCTCCTTCAACATCAACAGTTAGTCAGGCACTTTGGTTCACTCTAACTTGATGGAAAAAAGGTTTATTCAATAAATCTAGCAACTCCTCTCATACTGGGAAGACCCCCACAGGCCTTAAGGGCAGTTTAATTTCAAATGTAGTACCCGGACTGAGAAAATCCTATAAGCGTTTTATAGTTTCATCCTTAGGGTAATTTACCGTAAGTGGACACACTCCCATCAGTTTCTGAGACAACTGCCCAGACTTTGTAGACTGTTTAATAATGCTTAAACCTCGTCTTTATCAAATTATCCATTAAAGATACCAACTTAAAACCTACGTTTGTCTACATACGGGTTGCTTAAATTATATCTAATTATATTCCCAGTTTTACTTTATCAAATCTCTAGTAATCATTAAACACACATACAATTCATCATATGTTCATATATTCACAGAATCCATATAAAAATATATTCTTAGCTACTCACGAAAACCATTCAATTGGCTTTTTCAAGGACTCTCCATAGCTAAGAAGCAACTCTCCAAACATACTTCCAGCAGAATAAAAAAATAAACTTTTGTTTCCCAGACAATGACCATGGGATCCTCAACTGTTCTCTAAACCTCCCAGGAACTATAAACCTTCGGCTGCTTTCTAAAATATCATCCCGTTTATTATCCAATTTTCAATAATCTGAGTAAGCATATTTCTATATGTTACTATCCAAACGTCAGATTAAGACTCATTTCCACATTCACACAACTCTCATATCAGTCACACAATGCTATTCCCAAACATACCTAATCAATTAGTTTTTCAACAATATTTTTACCTGCAGGAATATTTTCACATTTCTATCTCATGGTTAGTTCCTAGGATAATGCAACTCATACATTTATACTCAGAGCCTCCTGACTGGGCCCTGTTTACACCTCCACACAGGAATACACACTCCGAGCCTCCTGACTGGGCCCTGTTTACACCCCCACACAGGAGTACACACTCAGATCCTGACTCGGCCCTGTTTACGCCTCCAAGGTGCCCCCTCACATAGGAATACACACTCAGAGCCTACGAGGATTTTCTAAAAACTCACTTTAAAAAAAACTAGGTGTATAGAATCTGCTCGCTGCCTCAGGTCTAAGGTGGGTCCATCTGCTCCGTTCCCGAAGTGTGGTCTCCATGAGATTCCAAGTTTGAGGGATCCCTCGAGGACGATTTACCCAAGTCGTCAGGAGCGGTCACCAAGTCAAGATTCACATTGCCAAAAGTGGTTGTTAATTTCTTTAATATCAAATGAGAAACAAACTTATCACACAAGTCAGATTTATTCTTAAACTAAATCTTTATTCACTTATTAATAAGGGAGCAGGTCAATAGAACACACACATATAAAGTGAATCAAATGAGTGCTCTACAATAATATTGGCTGGTCAACAAATCACCCCCAGATGATTCGTTGAGAGCCACGAGAGAAAAGTACAAAGGTCTTTTATAGCTAAGATACACCCCTTTCAACCTCTATGACCAACAACAGATGTATAGAACGGGTCACAAGGTTAGGATTGGTATGAAAGATACTTATAATTCACAGCAGACAGTATCTGCTGTAAAAACAGTACTCTGTGTAGAAACCAGGGTCTGGCCCTGGGGTCATCTCTCCCTGGTAACATATAGAACAGAAACATTAACTCATAATCTGGAATACTGTCTCTTTAGGTTTTAATCACCCAAAATACATTGTTAATCTCCTGTCAGTGTTATCTCCCAGAGGCCCATCCTCAGTAGAACACAGACACAATAGTTCTAAGAACCCTCTATTCTGTTGCATAAAACAACCATTTGATACAATAAAAGTACAATAACATAATGTTGCAGTTTTGCTCTCAGTGTCCACTGAAAGTTGACTAGCAACAACAACTGGGACCTAAAAGACACCCACCATGAGACCCACTAAATCTGCCCAAGAAGAGGCAAACAAAAGAAAAACCCACAACAAACTTAAAAACAGGAAGCAAACCAAAACAGTAGCGCAACTAAAGGTGTTGATTTGTCACATCTATCAAGACAACTGGAGCACTGGGCCAGACACTCTTAAATAGAACCTGGACCAGCTCAGGTGAAAAACCTTCTCACCAACGAGATTGACAAGCCAGCACAGGTGTAACACATACTGACTAACGAGGTGACACCAATCAGTGCGTCCTACGTGCTAACGAGATAGACGTGCTAAAGTCCAACCTCAAAACATAAATGTAAAAACCAAAGCCTGTATCACCTTCCCCCTTAAGACAACAAACATATCCTATATTTTTGTTGGACACGTTTGCTCACCATCAACAGAAAACTTCCATTTCACATTATAATCAACTACACTGCTTCACCTTCACCAATATAAACATGGTGTCTACTGGCTGTCAACAATTAAAAACAAGAAAAAACACCTATTCCTAAATAATAATAAACAATCATGTTATTTTTTTCTCCTTTTTCTTTCTATAGAATCCTACAACTCACTAGCTTCTAGAACTCTCGTCTTCCTAAAACTCACTTGCTTCTAGAACTCTCTTGGAACGAGCCCAAACAAAACTCAGATCAAATTGTATTAGTCACATGCACCGAATACAACAGTGAAATGCTTCCTTATGAGCCCCTAACCAACAGTGCAGTTTCAATACGGAAAAGAATAAGAGAAAACTCCAAATAAACACGCTGGCTCAACGCAAAACACAAATCCTTCTGACTGCCCACCCCAGAGATAATCAGCAACCAAGTTTTCCTTACCACGGACTGATTTCAAGAGGAAACTCCTGCGATATCCGTAATAACTTTCCACCTCACTGCGGAGCTTCTCTCTCTTTTCAGGGTTCACTAGATAGGCATGTTGTTGGATCTGGGCCCAGTCCCCAATATCATGCTCTAGAACATTTGGTTTGGCACATGTGAGAATTAACCTTGATATTCTAAAAACAGGGCAACAATGTCAATATAATTGTACCAAAAAATTGTCATGTTGGTTGCATGAATAAATATCACTACCAAATGTTACATGAAATGTAAATATGAAATATTTGATTGCATAGTCATATTTTCAACGTCTTTTCAATATAATTTTGCTTGGTGGGATAGCCCAATGTCAAAACACAGTTTTAACGTGTCCAAATCAATAACCAATATGCAGGAACAGTTTGTGGATAAATTGAAAACCTAAACATAACATGTGCTATTTACACAAACATCTGCCACAATAATCATATTACTTGTATTTTTTAAACAAGCTCCTTATAAACTGCACAAGCACCAGAAACACTGTTGTTTTGACAAATAGCAATAAATCACTGATATCGATTAGGTGGGAAATTAGGTTGTACGTGCTGTTGAAACTGACACAACAAAAAAAACACATGGAAATGGGAGATATATTTTACCTCCCTGGTTAGGGGACAACCTGCAGAAGAGTCAGCTACATTTGGGAGCGATGCATTAAATTTAGGGGTCGCTAAACAAGGGAATGCAACACTTATTTGCCATCACTCATCGATATCATGCTAAAAAAAATTGTGAGAGAGGAGAGAGATGAGGTTGCACGTCCTGTTAAAACTAACAGCTCAAAAACCACACGGAATCTGGGAGTACATCCCTGGGAGTACATCCCTGGTTAGAGGACAATTTGTAGAAAACAGCACGCCACATTTTGAAGTGTTGCATTTTGATTCAAGTGGGTCACCAACGTGGTAAGTGTAACACAACTCCTAATTGTCCCTAGAATTTCTAAGCAAACAGCTGGAGGCAGGGATTTCTCCTGTAGATCTCCATTTGAATGGAATGGTCTGCCTATCCATGTGAGAGACGCAGACTCAGTCTCAACCTTTAAGTCTTTACTGAAGACTCATCTCTTCAGTAGGTCATATGATTGAGTGTAGTCTGGCCCAGGAGTGTGAAGGTAAACGGAAAGGCTCTGGAGCAACGAACCGTCCTTGCTGTCTCTGCCTGGCCGGTTCCCCTCTCTCCACTGGGAGAGAGGGGAACCGGCCTCTAACCCAATTGAAGGGGCTGAGTCACTGGCAAACTGGTGCTCTTTCATGTCGTCCCTAGGAGGGGTGCATCACTTGAGTGGGTTGAGTCACTGACGTGATCTTCCTGTCTGGGTTGGCGCTCCACCTTGGGTTGTGCCGTGGCGGAGATCTTTGTGGGCTTTACTCGGCCTTGTCTCAGGATGGTAAGTTGGTGGTTGAAGATATCCCTCTAGCGGTGTGGGGGCTGTGCTTTGGCAAAGTGGGTGGGGTTATATCCTTCCTGTTTGGCCCTGTCCGGGGGTATCATCGGATGGGGCCACAGTGTCTCCTGACACCTCCTGTCTCTGCCTCCAGTATTTATGCTGCAGTAGTTTGTGTCAGGGGGCTAGGGTCAGTTTGATATATCTCGAGTACTTCTCCTGTCTTATCCGGTGTCCTGTGTGAATTTAAGTATGCTCTCTCTAATTCTTTCTTTCTCACTCTCGGAGGACCTGAGCCCTTGGACCAGGCCTCAGGACTACCTGGCACGATGACTCCTTGCTGTCCCCAGTCCACCTGGCCGTGTTGCTGCTCCAGTTTCAACTGTTCCGCCTGCGGCTATGGAACCCTGACCTGTTCACCGGATGTGCTACCTGTCCCAAACCTGCTGTTTTCAACTCTCTAGAGACAGCAGGAACGGAAGAGATACTCTTAACGATCGGCTATGAAAAGCCAACTAACATTTACCTCTGAGGTGTTGATCTGTTGCACCCTCGACAACTACTGTGATTATTATGATTTGACCATGCTGGTCATTTATGAACATTTGAACATCTTGGCCATGTTCTGTTATAATCTCCACCCGGCACAGCCAGAAAAGGGCTGGCCACCCCTCATAGCCTGGTTCCTCTCTAGGTTTCTTCCTAGATTTAGGCCTTTCTAGGGAGTTTTTCCTAGCCACCGTGCTTCTACACCTGCATTGCTTGCTGTTTGGGGTTTTAGGCTGGGTTTCTGTACAGCACTTTGAGATATCAGCTGATATAAGAGGGGCTTTATAAATAAATTTGATTTGATCCAAACTCTTTTTTTGTTTGTCAATTTTTGTTAAATCACATAAATAGTACTCTTCCAATTCAGAGCCTGGATTTTTCCCCATTATGCTAATATCCATAACATGTTGATATCAATTCATAAGTGGGCACACGTTTAGGCTTCTACATTGTGAAATCATTACAATACTCCTACTACAATGCTAAAAATTCTACATTGTGACATTAATTAATTGAAATCATGAAACAACTACTTCATGTATGTATTTTCTAATATTTGATCAGATCTTTTATCAGATTATCTCTGGTCAAAGCTATGAGATTTCAATCCTGTGTGTTCTCTGGTGTTCAGTCAGATGGCAAGCTTGAACAAAACTCTTCCCACATTGACCACAGCTATAAGGTTTCTCTCCTGTGTGTATTCTCTTGTGCACTGTCAGATCTCCATATCGACTAAAACTCTTCCCACATTGATCACAGCTATAAGGTTTCTCTCCTGTGTGTATTCTCTGGTGGTGTATCAGGCTGTGTGACTGAGTAAATCTCTTCCCACACTGATCACAGCTATAAGGTTTTTCTCCTGTGTGTATTCTCTTGTGCACTGTCAGATCTCCAGATCGACTAAAACTCCTCCCACATTGACCACAGCTATAAGGTTTCTCTCCTGTGTGTGTTCTCTGGTGTAGAGTCAGGTGGCCAGGTGTCGCAAATCTCTTCCCACATTGATCACAGCTATAAGGCTTCTCTCCTGTGTGTATTCTCTGGTGGTGTATCAGGCTGTGTGACTGAGTAAATCTCTTCCCACATTGATCACAGCTATAAGGTTTCTCTCCTGTGTGTATTCTCTTGTGCACTGTCAGATCTCCAGATCGACTAAAACTCCTCCCACATTGACCACAGCTATAAGGTTTCTCTCCTGTGTGTGTTCTCTGGTGTAGATTCAGGTGGCCAGATGTAGCAAATCTCTTCCCACATTGATCACAGCTATACGGATTCTCTCCTGTGTGTGTTCTCTGGTGTAGAGTCAGGTGGCCAGATGTAGCTAATCTCTTCCCACATTGATCACAGCTATAAGATTTCTCTCCTGTGTGTATTCTCTTGTGCACTGTCAGATCTCCAGATCGACTAAAACTCCTCCCACATTGACCACAGCTATAAGGTTTCTCTCCTGTGTGTATTCTCTTGTGCACTGTCAGATCTCCAGATCGACTAAAACTCTTCCCACATTGATCACAGCTATGAGATTTCTCTCCTGTGTGTGTTCTTTGGTGTTGAGTCAGATTGCCAGATGAAGTAAAACTCTTCCCACATTGATCACAGCTATAACGTTTCTCTCCTGTGTGTGTTCTCTGATGAATTTTAATGCCTGATGATGTGAATCTCTTCCCACAGTCAGAGCAGCAGTAGGTTCTCTTCCCTGTGGGTCTCTGCGGGTGTTTCTTGAGGAGTTCTGATCTGGAGAGACTCTTCTCTGCCTCGTCAGCATCATGAGGTTGTTGAGTCTCCCCAGAGGATCCATGATAGTCACATCTCTCTCCTGTGTGAATGACAACGTCAGACAGACAGTTAAAGGCACACAACAGCAGAAATCCACTGGTTATTTGAGGTAAAAGGTGATACCCATGAAGTTGTACAACAATTGACGCCTGTTAAATTATATGACTATAGTAAAACGTCAAATGGATCTACCTCCTGGTCCTCTTCCCCTGCCTCTCCCACCAAGGGTAGAGACAGAGATGACCTCGCCTACCAAAATACCGGATTGGGCAAAGCCACCAGAAGAAGGCACCAGCCAACCAACTATTGAACCTGACTGGTGTCAGGAAGAATCACCCTCTGCCTCAAGTGACACCTCTGAATGGGAACAGCTGATAGACTCATTGCTGATAGAGTAAGGGCACTGTCATAAACAGAGGCCCATTTGCGCACTGTAAGAAAAGTGTTTCTTCATTGTTGCTAGAGTAATAGGCTCTGTCATAACAAGAGGCCCATATATGCACTGTAAGAAAAGTATTTCCTGTTGTAAGATCTGTCATCACCCTCTCTACTCTGAGGGAATGGGAGAAGAAGCGGATCGGGTGCAGAGAATCAAAAGGTATATAAAGAGACATTTGCCATTAATTGGCGCTGACTTCCTGAATTCTGAATTCATTTAGACAACCATTTGACTTCGGGTAAATTTACACCTGACTCAAATTACTTAAAGATTCTAACTTGTTGGATCTGAGAAGTGACTTTCCAATATACCGTTTAACTATTGAACAGCTGTTTTGTCGCATATTGACCAGGTGCGTGTGTCTCAGAACCTCGGCCTCGTTGCGTGCCACGGACGCTGCGGTAGTTCAACGGGACTGAGAGTCACTCTAGTCCTTTAGTTGATCTCTTGTTTATACCTATGGTTATCTGAATTGACCCTGTAAGCATATTGACCAGGTGCGTGTGTCTCAGAACCTCGGCCTCGTTGCGTGTTAGACTTTTTGATATTCCATTGGGGAAAGGGATCACCAACGGGTCCTCTCATCCAGTCCAAACTTGAATCTCTAAATTTAGTAAATCACCGACTTCAAGTCAACCTCTCAGCCAGTAGAGGGGAGTCGCTACTAACTAAATTCTAAAAGAACTCTGACCGATTGACACTCTGCTCCTGATCTCGTGGGTCTCCTCGTCATCTCTCAAAGGTAAGTAAATAACTATTATAAGCATTTAATGTAGAGATAAGTGTTATCATTGTATCAGGCATTTTTTAGAGCATTAAGGCATTTGCATGTTTTTGATTAACGCTGTGTGTGACCGAGTAACAAATGGTGTATTTTGAAGTGTGTTTGATTGTAAAAAACGGTTCTCTCAAAGACGGTTAACGGCACGGGAGATAACAACTCTGACACTCCCTGCTACCGGGACACTGGAAACGGGGATCAATGCTCTAGGACAGAATGAGTTACCATTAAAAGACAAGGAGGAAGGTGTGTCCAGTAGTGATTCATTTAATTAACATAGACCTACTGTAGGACCCATAACTTCACTTAACACCATAGACCTACTGTAGGACCCATAACTTCACCTAACAACAACATAGACCTACTGTAGGACCCCAAACTTCACTAACAATAACATAGACCTACTGTAGGACCCATAACTTCACCTAACAACATAGACCTATTGTAGGACCCAAAACAATAACAGACCTACTGTAGAACCCATAACTTCACCTAACAACAACATAGACCTACTGTAGGACCAATAACTTCACCTAACAACAACATAGACAACAACATAGACCTACTGTAGGACCCATGACTTCACCTAACAATAACATAGACCGAGGACTATAAATCATTTAATATTTCAGGTGAAACATGGAAACTAAAATGTCTTTGTCATAGACTTTCAAAATTTCTTTGTCATGACATTTCAGATAATTTTGTAAATAATCCCATTAGTCTATTCTGTAATGTGTTGTCATTCTAAATGTCCTGAATAAAGGAAAATAGCTCTGTGTGTTGCCTAGTGGTTAGAGCATTAGACTAGTAACCGGAAGGTTGCAAGTTCAACTCCCCGAGCTGACAAGGTACAAATCTGTCATTCTGCCCCTGAACAAGTAGTTAACCCACTGTTCCTAGGCATTGAAAATAAGAATTTGTTCTTAACTGACTTGCCTAGTTAAATAAAGGTTTAAAAAAGTATTATAATAATTGCCTATCCATCAAGGAACCATTCTCTACACAGCTCTGTGACTAAGGAGACGCTACTGTAAATCAAGCAGACACATTATAAACATCAATTTATAAGGGATGTTGGATCCAACGTGGAGAACGGCGTAACTGTAAATTACCAGAGTAATGAATGAAGAAGCACTTTGGTTGTTGTTGTATGTTGTGATGTTTGTCATGTGACTGTTATTCAGAAAATGATTTCCTGGACCAGCTGATGATAGTTGAACATGTGACTGTAACTAAACAGCTACAGAATTAAATATTATGTGTAATTATTGAAGAACCGCATTAATGACAGTATCCATTTGGGTGGTGTCAATAAAGTTAAGGTGACTCTCGGTTAGAATCATTGGATTTAGCAAACTCTGAAATGATTTAGGATCTGTGCCAATGAAAAGTGTTTTTCCAGCGTAACATAAGGAGACACTAAATGTTACGTAGGTAGAGTGCATTTCAGACACCCGAATACAAAAAACTGTCCTAACAGGAAAATAACTTAAACTACAAGGCCAAATCTACACTGGAGGAGCTTACCAAGATGACATTGAATGTTCCCAAGTGGCCTAGTTACAGTTTGGACTTAAATCGTCTTGAAAGTCTATAGCAAAACTTGAAAATGGCTTTCTAGCAATGATCAACATCCAACTTGACAGAACAGGAAGGATTTTAAAAAGAATAATGAATATTCACATTTTTTTTAATCACTGGAGGACGTCATCAACAATGTAGAATGCCCTTTTAAAAAGCACACATTACTTAAACAAATGCAGAGTTTGTGTCCCTGTTTCATAAGATAGTACTCACTGTATTTACTGGTGTTAATCAGATCAATGTCCCTGTTTTATAAGACAGTACTCAATGTATTTTCTGGTGTTAATCAGATCAATGTCCCTGTTTTATAAGACAGTACTCACTGTATTTTCTGGT
Source organism: Oncorhynchus clarkii lewisi (assembly GCF_045791955.1). Classification (NCBI taxonomy): domain Eukaryota; kingdom Metazoa; phylum Chordata; class Actinopteri; order Salmoniformes; family Salmonidae; genus Oncorhynchus; species Oncorhynchus clarkii. The sequence continues at coordinate 14,663 of NW_027260045.1, forward strand.
GTTAATCAGATCTCCAGTCTTCTCTTCTTCGTCCTCCTCTAATGTGACAGTAATCTCCTGCTCTTCATCCTTCATTCCAAAAAGGTCTTCATCCTCCACTCTGAAGGTGTCTTTCTCTTCTTCTTTCACGGTAATAGCCTCACCCTCTAATTGTTTTTGTATTTTAACAGCCTCCTCTTCCTCCTCTTTCACGAGAGCTTCTTTCTCCGTCCAGCAGACCCCCTCTTCTTTAACAGGAGGAGAGTAGCTTAGTGAACTCATGTTCGGAAATAATAGCTAGTAAGTATTAGCGACAAGACTAGTGCTAACTTAACCAGCCAGCTAGTTGACTTACAACGTAAATATTAAATTAAATGGGGTATCTAGTTGTTTCCACATAAGTATGTTTAAATCATAGTGGCAAATAAACAACGAAATTGTCTAAAGAACTTGAATGTTCCGACTTTGTTGTCTAGCGAGCTACCGAGGTGGCTGCAGTTGTTGAAGAAGCGTTCCGTCCACTAGATTATACGTCACAGTAGAAACATCGCCTGAAAGACACTTATCGCCATCTGCTGTCTGGAGGGAGGAAACGCATGGTGTATATAATGAACAGACTAGGTCTATACTGCTCCTACATGGTGTAACAATACATCAGTGTGCCAGGTGGACATTGGGTTTGATTCAGACCCTGTCAGTGTGCCAGGTGGACATTGGGTTTGATTCAGACCCTGCCAGTGTACCAGGTGGACATTGGGTTTGATTCAGACCCTGTCAGTGTGCCAGGTGGATATTAGGTTTGATTCAGACCCTGTCAGTGTGCCAGGTGGACATTGGGTTTGATTCAGACACTGTCAGTGTACCAGGTGGACATTGGGTTTGATTCAGACCCTGCCAGCATGGCCAGAAATCTATTCCAAGGTCAGTAACTTATAACCACAGAACCACCACAGACCTTTCATGCGTAACTAAAAACACCTAAGTATTAGATTTACTGCCATGGTCTAGTATGTCACCGCCTCAGACACCATTCACAATGCTGGCTGAGGTACGAGTAAAACATGACATATTATTTCCTAACCATTCACAATGCTGGCTGAGGTACGAGTAAAACATGACATATTATTTCCTAACCATTCACAATGCTGGCTGAGGTACGAGTAAAACATGACATATTATTTCCTAACCATTCACAATGCTGACTGGGGTACGAGTAAAACATGACATATTATTTCCTAACCATTCACAATGCTGGCTGAGGTACGAGTAAAACATGAAATATTATTTCCTATTTGTAAAAATGGCAAGGCTTTAGCCCAGGGGGCTTCTCCATTGTTGAGGAAAGCAAGGAAAGTGTTGTGAGTAACAGAACTGCCTGAGATGTGGGGCAAGGGAAGCTGCTCACTGATTGGTTGTAGTGACAAGGGTCTCTCCAGAAATCTATCATTATTCCAACTGACATGTCAAATTCACAAATTTTACAGCATAACGACAGTTATGTCTTAAGTGTAAAACTAACAATGACTCAATAATCCTTCTGGGAATGTTATGACGTCATAAAGTTATGGGAGGAGTTAGAAAGTTGGCTGTCAGAAGTACAGTGTTATAATGTCAATGTAATTTAAATAGGTCTGTCTGCATATTTCAAGACATGGCATATGAGGATGCAGTGAGATACCCGTGATGTAGTTAATGGAGATGGAGGTGTGTTCTAGTGGGTCTGGGCAGGTGTGATGTAGTTAATGGAGATGGAGGTGTGTTCTAGTGGGTCTGGGCAGGTTTGATGTAGTTAATTGAGGTAGAGGTGTGTTCTAGTGGGTCTGGGCAGGTGTGATGTCGTTAATGGAGATGGAGGTGTGTTCTAGTGGGTCTGGGCAGGTTTGATGTAGTTAATGGAGATGGAGGTGTGTTCTAGTGGGTCTGAGCAGGTGTGATGTAGTTAATGGAGATGGAGGTGTGTTCTAGTGGGTCTGGGCAGGTGTGATGTAGTTAATGGAGGTAGAGGTGTGTTCTAGTGGGTCTGGATAGGTGTGATGTCGTTAATGGAGATGGAGGTGTGTTCTAGTGGGTCTGGGCAGGTGTGATGTAGTTAATGGAGATGTGTTCTAGTGGGTCTGGGCAGTGAATGATTGTATGATGTTGTTTGTATTGTTTATAAAATATCAAATACAATATTTTAACATTTCCAATGCAAAGTAACACCTCACAGTTCTATTTTTGGAGTTATTACATTAAACCAATCAGAATTCAGAAGAATGCCAAAGTCAGGTGTGAAGTAATATGCAGGACCAGCCTATTCCCTATGATGTCAACTACAACATAAATAACTTCAAATGTAGAACTTTAAGTTAGAAATAATTTGGCCTCATGACTTGGGTGATTAAAGTAAACCACCGTTTTGGAAATACATAATGCCATCTAACCAAATATCAAAGAATGTTAGCTATATGCAGTTATCTTAGCCAGCCAGCTAACGTTAGCTATTTAGCCAACTAGCTATTAGCCTAACAAGCATAGTGCAGTTATGGTCAGCGAGACCAACTATCGGAGACCAATTAGAACCCAACTAACAGTAAGCCAAGGTGGAAAATGCTACAAAACTCCCGTAGTCTAATTCACAGAAAACATGCTGAAAAGTAGTGATGGGGAAACAAATCTTCCTGAAGCATTGACTCTTTCCAGACAATTGTGTCAAAAATAGGTTCATTACTCAAGGCTTTGAGCGACACAGAATTTAGAACAGCCACATTATTATAGATGAAGTCCCACACCGTAGCAGCGAAGCCTTTATGTCATATATACATTTATAAATAATAATGAGTAGTTATTTCTGATGCAAGGTGATTTGTAAATTAGTCAGTCAGCAGCCACCTGCACTGTCGGCTGCAAAGTCGAACGAGCCCAAATTAATCAATACCACTCAGGTGTTCGACGAAATGATTCTCCAGACGTCATTGATCACGTGCTGCTGATAAAGTGACACTGCTTTGAATTATACCGCTTAGCGACTTCAGTACATGCCTTATAGCTCCAGTCTCAAACTTAACCCCGTCCCTGCTGAAGAAGAGGCGGTCTGCTGGATGGAGAAAGAAGCTCTCGTGGAAGAGATGGAGGAAGAGGAGGCTGTTACAATACAAAAACAAGTTGAGGCTGTTACCGTGAAAGAAGAGAAAGACGTCTCAGTTAAAGAAGAGGGAGACTCGTTCAAAGTTAATAAAGAGGAGGACGACGACGTTTCAGTGAACGAAGAGGAGGGGGAGGTGACTGTCACATCGGAAAATGAAGAAGAGGAGGAAAC